>NW_015374244.1:142536-145067 GCF_001272555.1 Dufourea novaeangliae | reverse complement strand
GATTCCCGGAATCCCGCGGCTACGAGATGGCTCATTACGGTAGGGCATTCCCGCAAGGGAAATTGTAAGCCGCCGGCCAAAAGGTAGATTTGATAAACTATTTATGAAACTGCATCTATTCTGAATTTATCTGTTACAAATATCGAAATGTAAGACAAGATATAAAAACGAATAAAACAAGAACATGTAAAAAGTAACATTAGTAATATGTCCATTAACGATGCATTTAGAATAAATTGTCTTGTAGTTTAGTGAAAAAATATATACTTTTCCGTTTCATGTTTCATGACTGTCATATTTATCCCTTAACCTTAAACTGAAGCATCGGATATTTTTATTCTCGTGAAATCATATAGATACACGTAATATGAATGGAATATGTAACACTTCATTTGTGCTAATAATACTCAGAATTCATGCTTTATCGGTAACGTCGGGTATTGACACTAAAATGGTAACAGGGCTACGTAGCCCTATGAACGTGGGACAGAAAAAAGCATTGGATGATAGGTCTAATCTATACCTAGTCGGTGATAATATGTACATAATATAAAATTTAACTATGGAAGAAGGAAAAATGCAACCCCTTTTTTTAAATACTTCGCAAATCAATATTTTTCAATCTTTTATTTTACAAAGAGGTTGCAAAGCGAAGTTACAGAATAATTTAAAATATAAAGTAAAACCGTCGTAGCGAAATTCGAACAGGGTCTGCTCAATTCTGCGCACGCGCTCAGGTTGTTAGGAGTCGCATCGGTAACGCAGATCCTTACGGCATCCGAACGGCCAGCTCACACGGATAGAAGCAAAGTATGCTTGGGTGGCAGAAACTGTGGAATAAAGTGGGGGACGCCGGGACGTCGTGGTGGTGGAACTAAGTTCCACGACCCAGTGATGCCAGGACGTGGGATTTTCTCCCACGTGGGAGCCTTCGTGCGCATGCGCATGCAGACGTCACAGCTCGACGGCGGTTATTTCCATGGATGTATCTATGTGAAACAGTAGGTACGCGTAAGGCGCCCTTCCCAGTTGTTTCCCGCGTTTTTCGTTAAAGTGAAGGTGAGTCGCGTAATGTTATATAATATATTGAATTGTAGTGCAATATTAGTGTATTACAGTGACAGAAACCAGAAGATGGATTACCAGCAGCCTAGTTCGAGTGGATTGGCGGATAAGAAGAGAAGTAACAAAGGGAAAGTATTCCAATTATCTTGGCTAAAGAATAATATTTTCAAAGACTGGTTAAAATCTGATAATAATAAAAAAGCTTTCTGCACAGCTTGCAATAAAGTCTTGGCATGCGGAAAATCAGAACTTATTAGACATTCGCGGACTCAATTACATATTAAAAATACAAGCAAAAGCTGTGATATCACACCATCTGTTTTATTACCAAAAGTTGATAGTAATTCTGATTTGGACCATGTTAATAAAGTCAAAACAGCCGAAATAAAGTTAGCTGCGTTTTACGCGGAGCACAATATAGCTTTTCAAACAATTAATCACATGGTCCCTTTATTAAAGGAAACCTGTTCAGATCCGCAGGTGGTTAAGGATCTAAAATTGTCACGAACTAAATGTACGCAGATAATAAAAAATGTAATAGGCGAACGCGAAAGCTTATTACAGAATTAAAAATTCAGAAATTTTCAATATTAATTGATGAAAGCACGGCTATATGTTTTATATATAATGTTCTTGTTTGAATACTAGTAAGGTTTTCTGCAGTTTTCCTTACTCTCGCAACAAATGTTTGTATTCATGTAATAAATAGGCTGCAGATGTACAAAATAATAAAAAAATATATATTCATTTATTTCCATGTAAATATGTTATTTCTTTTAAAAATGTCCTCGTCCTGTAATTTCTACCGTATTTCAATTGTCACGGGGGTCTAACGATACCCCATATTTGAGTGAAGTATATACGTTACTGAGGATTAGGTAGTGCGCATGCGTGGGAAAAATCCACGTCCTGGCATCACTGCCACGACCCAGTGATGCCAGAATCGTGGTACTGTTTACCCCCACCACTCTCCCACTCCGACGTACCATCGTCTCCCACTATGACGTCCCGGCTACCCCCACTTTACGTCCTCCGTGCTGGCACACACAAGCATATCCAAGCCCTGTCCGTGTGCGCTGGCCGTTCGAGAGACGGTGAGCTATATTTAGAAAAGAGTGGGGGTAAACCGTACCACGATTCTACCATCCTGTTGCCTTGGAAATCCTGTTCGAATATCACTGCGGCGAAAACCTAAGCGCGTGAGCAACAGTCAAGAGACACTGTTCGAATCCCAATGCGGCGGTTTTACTTTTTATTTTTAATTATTTTATAATTTCACTTTGTAACCTCTAAGTAAAATGAAAAAGTTAAAAAATATTAATTCAGGAAGCATTTAAAAAGAAGAAAATAAATGTTTTCCACTTCAATGTCTAAATTTTTTATTATATACATACATATTATGTTGTAGACACATAAATTATTTTTACAACTATATGTTATCCTTAATACCCTACTCATTACTACTC
>NW_015374244.1:139464-142260 GCF_001272555.1 Dufourea novaeangliae | reverse complement strand
GACATAATGGAACAATAATGTATTCGGCGACGCGTATCTTTTACTGTGTACTTTCTTTAAAATGTTATAAATATTTGTAGGAGATTCTCCTGATGAAAATAAGTTCAAACATGGCATAAATCAGAGTCTCTTTAAGAAGATAGAATTTGTATCGCGACATAACGTATGAATAAAAATTGTTTTGCTGCATCCCCTTCTTCTTTTATGTATACAGATTGAACATTATTCAAAACAGTATTAATGAATAATTCCAAATATTTTATTTAACTGTGGTTAAAATACAAAATTGCAATTACACAATTACATAAATAAATAATTACGTATACAATCAAATCTAAGATGCTTGTAATCACATTTCACAAGCTATCATCAGCAGCAAAGTAAATTTTGTTTCAAGGAATAAATGGAACATCCAATACTATATCAGCATAGTAAAACAATGCACGAATGGAACCAAGTTCAATACTTAAAAGTAGTTTTTCATTATCGAATGCTTGCAAGTTAGAATACTGCCACAATACTAACAATCTTTGCAAATGATGAGATATAAATAAAATAAACAATTATTTTTATTTCAACGAAAAAGCAAAATTGTGACCAATTATCCCACCTTTCCCTTAATGTCGCGATACGAAATGTATGTAATTAAATATAGTCTGATCTATGTCGGGTTTGGACTTTTTTTCATCAGGAGAGTCTCCTACATTTATTCATAACATTTTTAAGAAATTACACTGAAAGGAGTAAAAATTTAAATTTTTATTCATGGGTGATTCGTTCTATGTATTCATTGTAATCCGAACGATACCATCGCCTCACGCCGAGGCCCCGTGACGTCATCTGACTTGGTCGGTTTAAATCCCACTTGGTGTCCCATCCATTATTTGTTGTTATGTAGTTTGTTTCTGACTGACTCCCTTCTACTCTAAAGTGAGGAAGCGAAATTACAGAATAATTCAACAAAAAAAAGATAAGTTCATAGCAATCTTAATATTTTATCTTTTGTTATGAAAATTACTATTTCAATTGTGTTTTTTTCTTTTTATATGAAGAAAAGCAAAAGACCATTCGGCATCATATATACGTGGACCAGCTGCAGCGGTTCTCGTTAGCAGCGAAATGTATCATTATAAAAAAAAAAATGAATTTTAAAAATGCTTCCCGAATTAATATTTTTTAACTTTTCATTTAAACTTAACTTAGAGGTGGCAAGTAAAGCCAACAAATTTTAAAAGACTGAAGATACACTTATAACGTAATATTTTAATCTAATAGATTTTTGTACGAATGTTCGGAGTAGTAATGAGTAGGGTTTTAAGGATAACATATAATTGTAAAAATAATTTATGCGTATACAACATATGTATGTATATAATAAAAAATTTAGATATTGAAGTGGAAAATATTTATTTTCTTTTTAAATGCTTCCCGAATTAATATTTTTTAACTTTTTTATTTTACTTAGAGGGTACAAAGTGAAATTATATATCACTGTCGTGCCACGACCCACGAATATGGCATCACTGCTGCACGGGAGTTTTCGGACCTGTGTATGGGATCGTGCTACGAAGTAATTATTTTATTTCAGACATTATTAGAATCTTTTTATGATTATGGAAAAAGTTTGTTGTGTTTGTGATAAAACAGAATGTTCGTACAAGTGTCCCACGTGTAAAAAGTCATAGTAAGTATATAAGAGGTTATGCGTTTAGTTTATTATATATGTACACCCACGAGTAAACTCGGCTTCCGTTAGGGAAAAAAGTGGCATAAGAAAAGAGCTTCCTACCATTTAGCAAAATTTATTTCAGGTACTGAAATAAATGTTAAACCGAATGTTAATTTGGCATAAATTTTTGCCTATTATTTGAAGGATTAAAATCATTGCATTTTTTACATTGTCCTGTTTTTGTTAATAAAATTTCGATAGTTTATTTTATTCACTAAGCATTGTGTCCTTTCATTTGTGTATAAAAGTTTATTTCATTTTACCATTTGTTGTATTTCTTCTTTTCTATTATCAATCTTTATTTTGTTTCTTATTTTTTTATGCGTCGAATATATCTCATAAACAAATAAGTAGACAGCTGATGTTACACTCAAAGTATGTTACCGTGGCATAATGAAATTCAAGCACCATTACAATACAAGTAATGTGTTAATTTACAAAATTTGTTTTTTGACATTGTGACAATATGTATCTTTTGGATACAAAAAATGTGAAGTACATATAAATAACTATAATAACATTATTATTTAATAAATTTTGTGGTTGAATAAAATATTTAACATAATGTCAACAAATGGATACAAATTAATCCTTTTTTAATTGTGAATAGTTCTAAATATAAATATTATACTTAAATAGAGAAATAATTTAAAGAACATAATGATATCAATTTACAAAAAATTATAGAAAAATCTTAGTGATATTAACATTTATATCAATGAAATAAACAAGTATATAGTTTATTTTTTGTTATAAATTTATGAAGTATAATATTTACATAATAAATTTTCCATTTGTGGGAGATCTTATATAAATTCGAAGATTTATATTCTAATGAGAATGAATTAGTTGTATTATAATCACAATAGTTGTAGTTCTTACATAATAATTTTATTTTATAATTTAACTTAATACATATGGAAATTTTTGTAAATATTTTTTACTTTGTTTCTACTAGTTGCTCGGTAGCTTGCTGTAAAGTGCATAAAGAAAGTAATTGCCAACCAAAACATCAGAATGAAGCAACTAATAATGAGAAAATAATTTGCAACAAGTATGATTTCCCT
>NW_015374244.1:132483-139379 GCF_001272555.1 Dufourea novaeangliae | reverse complement strand
CATTGCCCATTGAAAAGTTGGAGCAATTAGATTATAGTGAAGAGTTAAAGAATTGTTTAAGAAATCTACATTTACGTGATATTATGAGTGCAGTTTTGACTGATCAAAATCCTACAGAGGCCATTGCTTTAGCTATGACTGAACCAATATTTGTAGAAATGGCAGATGTGTGCTTGAAGGTTGTGGAGCCTCCAGTAAGTGATCAGTCTTATTAATGTATCTGTATAGTATATTACGATTTGGTGTATACTGTATCATGATATATTATTAAATACCATTATACTTGACAAAAAATAAATATATTACAAAGTTTATGTGCTATTGTGTTTTATATGGGATGGACACCCTTGATAATTTTTTTAGTCATAGGTTTTAGAATTGGTACAATTTGGTACATTTAGACAATTTACTACATTTTAGAATTTGGTACAATTTGGGAATTACGCAAGTAGTATTAAAGTTATAAATAAAATAGTGAGAGTACTATGTTTGAAGTCTAAAAATTGTTATCGAAGTATAAATTGTTAATAGGTTTGGTGGTACCTTATAGCTGTCGATAGTAAAAATGCCCTCGTGTATTGTTAAAGGCTGCATGAATAGAATTTACTTGAAGAGTTATAAACAGGAAATGACAGAAGAAATAATGAAAATTACGTTTCATATGTAAGCATGAAGAAAGTAACATTTTCACACAAACATATTCTGAAAAAATCATTTCTTTTATAATTTATTTCTTAGACTTCCAAAAAATGTCGCAAGATGCCAATTATGGCTAAATAGTTTGAGTTTAGATGAATCGTCTTTACCTAAACAGTATGTCGTATGTTCGGTTCATTTCAAGAGTGAAGATTTTGATAGAATCTCCTTATCGTATACAAGGTTAAGACTGCATGCTGTACCTTGTGTATGTAATATTTTACCATGAGTATGTTATATCATTAAATATTTGTTTTGTAACATGTTTTCAAGTTGTTTATAATTAAAGGTACAAGTTCCAGAAAATGCACAGGAAGGAATCAGTGACCACTATACAGAAGTATGCAATTTCCTTATTTCCAATAGTTTCATTTATTTTTAAATCTTAGTTTACTATGATATTTGTTACAATTTTATTGATACAGCAACAATCAGGTGATGTGACCCATGGACTGCACTCTATGAATGATATTTTCACTGATGAACCGTTAGAGAAAATGCGGAGAATTGAATCTCCATCAAGAAATGAATGTGTAAGTCTGTGTTGTGTAGTGTATACATATGTAATTTCAGTTGATATGCATTATGTTCTGTTACGTTGCCCGCGAGGTCGGCCGGTCGCGCGGCCGGCACACGGCACGAACAAAGTACCTTCTCCCCCGGTCCCCGCCTACGTTCGCGTCCCCTCGAGTCCCCCGACCATTTTCCGGGCGCCAGGTACGATTTCATGTACCGACCGATACTCCCCGAGTATCGGACCGAAACCTGCCCCTACAAAGGGGTTGAACTCCACCGAGTGACCGAGAAGAAAGCAACCTCCACCGGATGTTCACAAGACGAGGGTTTCCAGCAGTGATGCCAGAATCGTGGTACTGTTTACCCCCACCACTCTCCCACTCCGACGTACCATCGTCTCCCACTATGACGTCCCGGCTACCCCCACTTTACGTCCTCCGTGCTGGCACACACAAGCATATCCAAGCCCTGTCCGTGTGCGCTGGCCGTTCGAGAGACGGTGAGCTATATTTAGAAAAGAGTGGGGGTAAACCGTACCACGATTCTACCATCCTGTTGCCTTGGAAATCCTGTTCGAATATCACAGCGGCGAAAATTCACGTTCTCGACGCGATGCCCCGCAACCTAAGCGCGTGAGCAACAGTCAAGAGACCCTGTTCGAATCCCAATGCGGCGGTTTTACTTTTTATTTTTAGAATTATTCATTAATACTGTTTTGAATAATGTTCAATCTGTATACATAAAAGAAGAAGGGGATGCAGCAAAACAATTTTTATTCATACGTTATGTCGCGATACAAATTCTATCTTCTTAAAGAGACTCTGATTTATGCCATGTTTGAACTTATTTTCATCAGGAGAATCTCCTACATATATTTATAACATTTTAAAGAAAGTACACAGTAAAAGATACGCGTCGCCGAATACATTATTGTTCCATTATGTCAAAAGAGTCTTTTGAAAAGAGGTACTTTAGGAATTTCAGAGGTTTTGAAACGGATCATTATTCGCAGTATACTGCTTTTTCGAGCGCCTAAAGCATTTCTTTCAAAACCTCTGAAATTCCTAATTATCTCTTTTGACATAATGAAACAATAACGTATTCGGCAACGCGTATGATTGCCCTTGCCGTTGAAACAGCTTTTAGAAATTGATTACTATCGAAATTTCCAAACTATTGCAGTTAAATCTAATAGATTTTTGTACGAATGTTCAGAGTAGTAATGAGTAGGGTTGTAAGGATAACATCTAATTGTAAAAATAATTTATGTGTATACAACATAATATGTATGTATATAATAAAAAATGTAGATATTGAAGTGGAAAACATTTATTTTCTTCTTTTTAAATGCTTCCCGAATTAATATTTTTTAACTTTTTTATGTTACTTAGAGATTACAAAGTGAAATTATAAAATAATTAAAAATAAAAAGTAAAACCGCCGCATTGGGATTCGAACAGGGTCTCTTGACTGTTGCTCACGCGCTTAGGTTGCGGGGCATCGCGTCGAGAACGTGGGTTTTCGCCGCAGTGATATTCGAACAGGATTTCCAAGGCAGCAGGATGGTAGAATCGTGGTACGGTTTGCCACCACTCTTTTCTAAATATAGCTCACCGTCTCTCGAACGGCCAGCGCACACGGACAGGGCTTGGATATGCTTGTGTGTGCCAGCACGGAGGACGTAAAGTGGGTGTAGCCGGGACGTCATAGTGGGAGACGATGGTACGTCGGAGTGGGAGAGTGGTGGGGGTAAACAGTACCACGATTCTGGCGTCACTGGTTTCCAGGGCTCACAAATACCGGAACGATAGACTTCCCTCGCGACAGGGATCCTCGTCGGACGACACAGACACGTAAAATAAACGTCCAGAAAAGTTAACAGATCGAATAACAATTTACTTCCGTTCTCTCGCCGGCCTCTGACGAGACCGCGTTACAACAGGTATTGGTGGTTTAACGACGGAAAAAACAATTCGGCGGTCGACTATCGTCGCGGCCCGCGCCTTCGATATCACCGGATTCCGGTACGAGATTCTATTTTTCGCTATTACGCGGTCTCCGACCGTTCGAGATGTCTCTTACGAAAGTTACAGAGGCGCGATCGGACGGTACTACGATACCGCCGATAACACAATGGGATACAATGACTTGAGCGGCAGGCGCGTTGCTTTTGCGTCCTGGAGGAAAGCTGCCCGAAATTTTCGATATTATTATTCCCGATGAACCGCCGTGGCACTTCCGCGCGCGGTAGGGAGATACGATATTAATTTTCCGATCGCGACATAATCGGGCAAACGAGATCTATAGTGCCGTACGAGAACAGAAGAGAGAGCTCACTTACAGATGACGATATTTCTCCGGGCGGTCTCGCTCCCTTCCGGGTTCTTGCACACGCGCGATACACAAAACAACAACCTTACTCGGTAATACGGGCCACTCAAGTGCCGATTTCGGGGCTCGTTACGCGACGCGAGGATCTAGCGGGCCCCTCACTAAGCAGTCCTACTACCCCTCGTACCCCCCGTGACTCCTGCGGAGCCATGCTCCTTCGGCCCAGGGACGACACGCCAAGGAAGGATCCCCTGGCCATGGAGAACGCTTCCCTTGTGTGAGGAGCCCAGTCTGACACCCTCCTACGTGGTTGCTGAGACTCCTCACGGGTTTCCTGCCCCCTGAGTCCTCCCTCGTGGGGTCCTTCTGCGGAGGAAGACGTCCGGGACGCCGATCCTTATCCGGTGGGTGGTTTCGTGGTGCCCCCTCGGCCGACCAAGCGCCTCTCGAAGCCCAGGCTCGATGCGAGGGCAGGCCCTTTTCCTCCTGTCCTATCCCCCTGGGATAGGACCCTTATCCGGTCGAGCGGCCGCTCGACGGGATTCCGGGGCGGTCCCTGCAGCAGAGTCGGTGGGTACAGGCCATATTGCGTCCTTTGCCTTGCCTCGACCCCTATCGTGACGGCCCTGTAATCGCGAGCGGTACTCGGCGCGAGATTACCACGTGGTTAGTACAGATTCTAACGGCAGTATTTCCCCTACAAATCCTCCAGGAGCGCTTCGATATTATTTCGTGCGGGTAGGGAGCGGCGGAAGGGCGGTCCGGTTCTCGGTTCTTCCGCGCCCGAGTCAAACTTCGGGCGGGAAGGGGCACGGCGCAAAATGCGTCGTAACAGTTCATATATAAAATTATGTATTATTTTGTTACAGTTACTGAAATTATTACAAACGAGAGACGAATCAGTCCAAATAAGAATGGGTGCAAACCTAAAAACACTATTGCAAGAATTAGAGAAGAAAAATTTATTACAAACCGAAACTCTTGAGACATTGAGAGGTACAAAAAATTTTAATTTACAGATTTTCGAACGCATTAAAAAAAAATCCAGTGAGCTACCTGTTAAGCGTGTTTATTCTCCTGAGTTAAGATTATTCCCATTAACACTACATTACTATTCCCCACGTGCATACTTGTACGTAAGACAAAAATTTAATTTGTGTTTGCTACATTCAAAAACTTTATATAAGTGGTACAGGTCAATTAATGGCAAACCTGGGTTCAACAGCGAAGCCATTAGGCATCTTACAGAATATATATACAGGGTGTCCCAAAAATGTCCTCCGACCCGGAAATGGGGCACTGGGGGGGGGGGTGAATTGGAACAACTTTTTCCTTAGCAACAATGTAAACTGAGGCTTCGTTACCGAGATATTAACGAAAAACCACGACCAATCAGAGCGCGAGTTTGCCAGCCGAGTTCCCGCGCTAGCGGTGGCTACGCGCTACGCTTGTACTATGAAACTCCGAACAAGTAGGTCACCATGCATCGCAGGAAACCGTGTATAATAATAGCAAATAAACAAGACGTAACAAATAAAATCATACCTTTTATCATCTGTCGTTTGTTATTTAAAGAGATTAATGAATGAAACGTAAATGTAGGCAAATTGTGTGTAACGTAAAAAGACGAATGCACATTTACATTTTTGTAAATTCCTTTTTACGAATTCGTAAATTTCCTTTTCAAATAACGTGTGAACGAAAAGGTATTGTTACAGAGAATAAACGAGAAGTGATTGTAGTTCGGTGAAATTAATAAAACAATAATGACCAATAAACTGAATAGAACTCACCCTTACGGAAATTCACCTGCAGCGAAGAAACCTGCGTCGGACCATCTCGCTCTCTTCGACCATCGACGGACGAAATGGTTTATGGCAGGGTAGAGTCCATGCCACTGGTGATCGCAGGTATGCGACATCAGCCGACGTTAAGAGTTGCAACGTCAAGTGCCGCCGGGTTAATCCATCGAATATGTATTCACTTCACTGCACTGCAGTAACACTGATCACCCGACACAATCACTTAATGTATTTTATGTATGTAATGTAGGAAAGGGCCGATTGGTTTCAATTTTTCAGATGTTTTACGTAACCAAACACTTGCACACCAACACCCGCATATCCGTTATTGTGTACGTACCACCATAAGATTCAGTAATACTCTCGTGAACTGAACATCTCTGTCGCCCGATTGCTAACCGACTGACAGAATTTTTCCGAAAGGGCTTCCTCTACCCCCAAGTAGTTTCCCATCGTTACATTGTGAGTTCACTCCCACCATAACAAGATTTAGGTAGAAAGAAACCAACGGTTCTAGGATAACACGTGCTTTGCAGAAGTGGAAGGAAAGGACCGTCGCGCAGTTTCTCCAAGGCGCCGTAGCCCGTTAATTTATTGCCAGGGTACCCACTCCTTCGAGATAGAAAACAGACATCACGTGCATCGGCTTAAAAATGTTAGAAGATCCAGTCCAGAATAATCCCTTTCTTTAAACAATCTTTCGCCGACTCCTGACAGTGCGCGGTGCAGGTAAATCCAAAAAAAATACCACCGTATTCGTTGAACTCTTTTCCGTAAATCATTGACACTTTGATATAGCTTTTATTCTCATTGCAATAGTCTGGAGCGTTAGCGATACCGTCAGTCGACTGTAATAGTGGAGCGCCCGGTTCTTTTACCTGAACCGGGGCGCACCGCTGTCTTCAATAGGTTACTACTACGTTAATATGAAGCGCATCACCATACCGAAAGGCTTATTTTACGGAAAAGAGTTTAACGAATACTTTAGTATTTACAATAGTACTTTTTTTGGATTTACCTGCACCGCGCACTGTCAGGAGTCGGCGAAAGATTGTTTAAAGAAAGGGATTATTCTGGAATTCAATGATATAGCTACATTCAATATCAAAACAAACACAATATTACAAATTATATGGTTTTTATATTTCTAATAATTTCCGAGATATTTGACGGAATACTAAAAAAAAATACGTATGAAATGTTTTCATGAGAACTACAATTTCACAAAGTTGTAATAAAATTGTCGATTGTCAATTCTCTTGTGAGTTCAGGGTTGCTACGAGGCCAAAGATTTTAAGCCATAAATAACCGAAAATTCCACTCCGGCCTCTACAAGGGTGGTCGTCCAGGGCCAAGCAGCGTCAACTGACACGTGTCGGTAAATTTTTTTCCTTGCTCCTCGAGATAGGCAATGTACACTGTACTTTCCAACTCGAAGCAAGGGATACGTTGATGGTCCTCTTCATTTCGAACATTTTTAAGCCGATGCACGTGATGTCTGTTTTCTATCTCGAAGGAGTAGGTACCCTGGCAATAAATTAACGGGCTACG
>NW_015374244.1:126852-132242 GCF_001272555.1 Dufourea novaeangliae | reverse complement strand
GAGTACGTATTCTGTGGAATAACCAGGGCGCACTTGACGTTACAACCCTTAACTTCGGCTGGTGAGATATACCTGCGATCTCCTGCGAACTAGGCCATACCCTGCCATAAACCGTTTCGGCCGTCGATGACCAGGATCGGTTCAGTGACCTAGTGACACAGGTTTGCAAACTGCAGGTGAATTTCCGAAAGGGTGAGTTCTAATCAATTTATTGCTGATTATTATTTTCTTAATTTAACGTAAGCTATGGCTTATTTCCGGCGATAATTCTGCAAGTTTCTGTACCTAACTTTTTCTTCGGGCTTTTTGAAGAAACTTATTCATTATCAGTAACATTGTTGACAGTTATTAAACTACGAATTTTTATACCAATACCAAATTACGATCACTTCTCGTTTATTCTCTGTTACATTACCTTTTCGTTCACACGTTATTTGAAAAGGAAATTTACAAATTCGTACAAAGGAATTTACAAAAATGTAAATGTGCATTCGTCTTTTTACGTTACACATAATTTGCCTACATTTACGTTTCATTCATTAATCTCTTTAAATAACAAACGTCAGATGATAAAAAGTATAATTGTATTTGTTACGTCTTGTTTGTTTGCTATTATTATACGCGGTTTCCTGCGATGCATGGTGACCTACTTGTTCGGAGTTTCGTACTACAAGCGTAGCGCGTAGCCACCGCTAGCACGGGAACTCGGCTAGCAAACTCGCGCTCTGATTGGTCGCGGTTTTTCGTTAATATCTCGGTGACGAAGCCTCAGTTTACATTGTTGCTAAGGAAAAAGTTGTTCCAATTCACCCCCGAGTGCCCCATTTCCGGGTCGGAGGACATTTTTGGGACACCCTGTATATATATATGTGTATATTTCGTCTTTTATAATTCTATAAAACAATTGACTGCATAGAAACAGTTTATAATTTGCAGATGTAACACGTAATTCAAGCATGTAATTTTAAATTTTACCGCGGTATCGTATACATGACAGCATCTGTTTGGCATACTAAAATGGCTGACAATCATTCATGAATCATTCACCGTTAGACCATATATACTCAGACGCGGCTTCAGATAACTTCTTCCTTGACGCAAAGTTAAAATAATTTACGTGATGTGACGTTACATGTGGGCAAAGGAATGATTAACGTTTTTACTTTCAAAGCATATCTATAGATATTTATGGAAATTCAATTTAATCATTGTTACGTCTGAAATAAATATTTTGTTTTATTAGTTCATTTTTACTTTACTCTTATATCGTTAAATAGTGCTCAATTATAACGAATTTTGGAATTTATAAATTCAAAAAGTTAAATTTTACTTGAGATGTTAATAATATTCAGTCTGTAATTATTTTTTTATAACTTACTTTAGTTTTAAAAACTAGGAAGAACAATACAGATGTCCAGAAAAAAATTATTTATTTGCAACTATTGATTATAAAATAAAATAATTTTAGTAAGTTTACTCCTTATTCAATTATTATTTGTTAATAAATTATTTTCTTTATAATATAAACGGATATTGCAATAATGAAAGCTTATAACTTTGATTAAATGGATAATGTGGTTGGATTCGACATTATTATCGTACCCACTCAGCCAGACTTGCTCTAAACATACAGGGTGGGGCAATAACTATGTCCACTTTGAATATTGCCGTTATTTGTAATAATATGAAAAAATGTTTGTTCAGGATTGGCTTGGCCGCGGCAAGACGTCATGCGCGCTGAGAAGCCAGCGTCGTGGCGAGCTCGTACCGCGTGTCTCGCCGCTGTTTCGTCGCGGGTAATCATAGTAACACTTGTGGGTCGCCTCTCATAGTTACAACGCCGTCCTTCTCTAGTCTCTGCCAGATCTTTATCTGGCAGTGTGCGCTCTCTCTCTCCAAAGGGACTGTTGCTGTGCGAGGTGCCTGCGTTTTTATGTAATTAACTGACTGATTGCCCGCGGGGAGCCTTCGTCTTCGTCTATTCGCAACGGACCGTCGATCTAAACGTTCGATTTTACAAAAGGGTGCTCCCTGATTAATAATACTTTTATTACCGGCGCTCTGGTTCTTAGAATTGTATTCTTCTGTGTTTTCGGTGCTCCGAAGTATAGTTTGTCTACTCGTTATCGTTTTGTTCTATTTATTTATTTATGTACATTTTTGTGAGCACAATAAACTGTATTGTGTGGTACAAATTCAAGGTGTTCCATCGAATTCCTACCCTCGAGTCTAATCTCGAACAATGTTATATACAAAACTTACACTTAAACATTTTCAAGGTTTTGAAAAAGAGGAGATTTCAAGGTCATTTCTATTTTTTTTAATGGAATGCTATGTTTTTTTTATCGCGATGTGATAGCCGGTGTTGAGACGACTTCAGCGAGCTGTCATTAAAAGTCATGCGAGATCAAATGTGGTAGTAAAATAAACATTCTTACATTACAGGAGATGCTCGAAGTGGTGACCGTTTGCGTCAATGCAAGAAAGTGACCTTATTCTAGCACATGTTGTATTATTTTATAGACGCTCACTTTTACATATACGAATGGTCTTGTAACATTGTTTATGTTGTGGCAATACATCGCGTATAGCTAGAAATGTAAACATCTCATCAGTTCGTGAAATTAATATGAATCGGTAGTCAGTCTCGGTCGATTGCTAAGTCAAGTAGCTGCGTGATCATCAAAATAAAGTTTTCTTTCGAAGAGATAGTGGATATGCTCCTCATTTATGGAGAAATGCGACAAAATTCGATAAGAGCTCAATCCTTGTATGCTGAACGATTTCTAAATCGTACACATCCTTCGCACCGAACATTTCAAAGATTGTGTAAAAAATTGAAAGAAACCGGAAATTTTGTTATTCGTAAGTGCAGTCGTCGTAAAGGAGCAACTGATAAAAGAAATGAAATTGGTGTTCTTGCAATTGTAGCTCATAACCCGCAGATTATTTCCCGACAGATTGAACGTGAGTCGGCTATCAGTAGAAGGAGCGTGCTACTAATACTTGCACGGCAAAAATTTCATCCAAACCATATTACTCTTCATCAAGAGTTACACAGTACGGATTTTATGAATCGTGTCGCATTTTGTCAGTGAGCTCTACACAAAATACAAATCGATGAAACATTTTTTTCTTCAATACTGTTCACTGATGAAGCTACGTTTACTAACCATGGAAATCTCAATTTCCATAATATGCATTATTGGTGTGGAATCGTTGGTGATCAAATAATCGGACCGCATTTTATCGATGGAAATCTTACTGGCGAACCATATGCACACTTTATACGAAGTAGATTGGGGACTTTATTAGAAAATGTATCACTAAACGTTCGTCAAATGATATGGTTATGGCATGACGGGTGTCCAGCACATTGTGCTCGGAGAGTAAGAGATGCACTGAACGAACTTTACCCAAATAAATGGATAAGACGTGGAGGATTAGTTTCTTGGCTACCTCGTTCTCCAGATTTAACCCGATTAGATTTGCGTCTCTGGCGAGCATTGAAAAATGCTGTTTATCAAGAAGTACCCACTACACCAGAAAATATGAAACAACGGATAATTGCAGTATGTATTAGAATAAGTTCAGATACGATAAGACATGCACGTGATGCAGCGGTACGAAGATTGCAAGTTTGCATTGACGCAAACGGTCACCACTTCCAGTATCTCCTGTAATGTAATAACATTTATTTTACTACCACATTTGACCTTCCAAGACCGTCAACGATAGCTCGCTGAAGTCATCTCAACACCGGCTATCACATCGCAATAAAAAAAACATAGCATTCTATTAAAAAAAATAGATATGACCTTGAAATCTCCTCTATGCCTTCACCCACGCAGAAAATGTTTGAGTCACAATATGCCCCCCTGTATACCGTGTAAGTTTTGTATATAACATTTTTTCATATTATTACAAATACCGACAATATTCAAAGTGGACATAGTTATTGCTCTATATATTACTAGATTCTTCTGTAGATCTGATGTGCAGATTTGCTGCAAATATGCTAGAGGGTCTGCTATAGCAATACTGACAGTAAACTAGCAGCAGCAATATAACAGGCCTGGTATCATGATGTGAAGTCAGAAATTGAAGAGCGCTGCTCGTATTCTGACGGCAGCTTCACCTCACAAATGCAGTAGAACTGCACAACTTACTTTATTACAGATTAAATCGATTACACTTTATCTAAATGCAGCTGCAATCGATATTTATGTATTTAAATGATTATCTAATATTAAATCACAAAATTAAATGTATATGTTAACAAATATTAAAAATATAGGCTAATGAAATATTAACTTTTCTGTATTACTGGTGTTTATATTTTTCCTATTTTATCGCTTCTAATAAGAAATAAGTACATGTAAATATTCCACAGCCGACCCAACCCAGTGGTTGGACACCTGGAGGGTCATAGAAGAAGAGCTCAATGCCGCCATTAAGCGCATCGGGGCACGTAAAACCCCGGGCCCTGACGGCATTCCCGGGCGCGTAGTGGCAAAAGCCTTGCGCATCCTCGGGTCCCGACTGAGGTGCCTGCTAGACAGCTGCCTACAGACGGGGCGGTGGCCACTTCCCTGGAAACGGGTGCGTCTAGTTCTCGTCCTCAAGAAGGGAAAACCCGCAGGGTCGCCCTCTGTGTACCGGCCGATATGTCTGCTTGACGAGATCAGGAAGGTATTCGAGCGTGTGCTCCCCTCCCGAGTCGCGGCGGACCTGTCCGGCGGTCAGCACGGCCTGGCAGACTGACAGTACGGGTTCCGCGATGGACGATCGACGCTTGATGCGATCGATCATGTCAAGTCCATCGTGGGCCCGGCCGTCGCCCGGGATGGGGTGGCGTTGGCGGTTAGTTTAGACATCGCTAACGCCTTTAACACCCTACCCTGGGAGAGCGTCAGGAGGGCACTTCGCGAGCACGAAGTACCCCCACCCCCCTACTTGCGAGCCGTGTTGTTTGACTACTTCTCGAACCGCTGGATTTTTTTTTTTTTTTTGGCGGGGGAAATGCATTATGCACACCTCGGAGTCCTGGGGTGGCACTCCGAGGTAGTGTGGGACTCTCACCCACTAAAACCCCCGCAGCAGCCTTCTCGGGCGGAACTCGGCGGTGGCGGGATCTCGTATGAACGCACCGCCAGCGCCGCGCCTGTGCTCCCCTTATCGGAGAGCCGGTTCTGTGGGGGCGATCGAACGCCCCCCAGAGGTGACCGATACCCCGGTCACCCCCCCTTCACTACTCCGCCAGCGTCAGAGGGCTGCACTCCGACGCCGGCACTACCGGGCCGCTTTGGATGCAGCTGGGGTCCCCACCCCGACTGCATCAGCGGCCCCGGCGGACGCGCGCGCGAAGGCGGGAGCCACATGAGCCGAAG
>NW_015374244.1:107578-126713 GCF_001272555.1 Dufourea novaeangliae | reverse complement strand
CTCGTCGTCCTCCACGACCTCTCGCTCCCCACCATGGCCGCAACCACGGCCGGGAGCGAGAGGTCTCCCCCTATCTCTAAACGGAGTGCCCGCCTTTCCCTGGCAAAGGCCGGGCACTCCTCCAACACGTGCTGCGCGGAGTCAACCTCCGCGCTGCACTGGTGGCACTCTGCCGTCAACTCGGCTCCGACCCTGTGCAGGTACCCCCCGAAGCATCCCGGTGAGCACCTGCGTGAGCCGGTAGGATAGCCTGCCGTGCCGACGGTCCAGCCATCCATCAAGGATGGGCAGGACCGCGCCCACGGCTCGCTGTCATACAGCTGGCGCCGCCACTTTTCGCGAGCGAGCCGCCGGCACTGGCGCTTCATCACCTCGACCGCGTCGTCCGGCGGGTCGACCCCGTTCCGTCGAAGGCCCTGCAGACACCGATACAGATCGGCGTCAGGCTCCGCCTGGAAATCAAAGGGCACGACCCCTGCCAGGACAGCCGCCGCCTCGTGGGAGATGGTGCGGTACCCCCTCGCGATCCTGATGGCCATGCGGCGCTGAATGCGCCGCAGTAGCTGCTGGCCCCGCCGGCGGGCCATCAGGTCGCGGGCCCACACGGGTGACCCGTATAGGGCCATCGCTCGCACCACCCCCATGTAAAGGCGGCGGACCCTCTCCTCCGGCCCCCCAAGATTGGGCATCAGACGGCCCAACAGGGTCGCCACGCCCTCAATCCGGGGGACCGGACGGTCGAAGTGTCCTTCGAAGCGCCAGCGGCTGTCCAGGTCGAGGCCGAGGTACTTCATACGTCCCTCGACCCGGACACAGGCGTCTCCTACTCGGACCCAGGCCTGGGGAACCCGCCGCGACAGAGGCAGTCCATGAAACATGACTACCTCCGTCTTTGGCGGCGAGATCTGCAACCCCAGGTCCCGGATCCTGGCGACGATGAGTGCCACCGCCACCTCCGCAATGCGGATGGTCCTCGTCCACTCTCTCCCGACCGCGATGATCAGCGTGTCGTCCGCATAGCAGACGACACGCACACCGGGCGGGAGGAGCCCGCGCAACACCGAGTCGTACCCCACGTTCCACAGTAGGGGTCCAAGAACGGACCCCTGGGGCACAGCTCGGTTATCCGCTGGATAGAGTATCCCGGCCGGGATGGAATGCTCGATAGTGCATCTCGAAAAAGCGAATGCTCGAAGTGACCCCGCCCCTATGGAACCTGGGGGTACGACGCTGTGTTAAGGAGGTCCCTCCCACCCGGTACGAGTGTCGTCCGCATAGTCGACATGATTATCGTGGTGGGGAGGGACTAGACGAGTACAGCCCGCCTCATGGAAGTGGAGGTGGCACATATCGTCGCCAGGATCCTAGCTCTGGAGTTGGAGATCTAGCCGCAGAAGACAGATGCCGCTTGGTTTCACAGGCTACCTCTGTCACGGCGACCACCCCAGACTCGGATCCGTATAGGTGAAAGCCTAGTCGAGGTCGGGAACAGATTCAAATACTTGGGTCTCCACCTCGACAGCCGCTGACGCATAGAAGGTCACTTCGACACGCTGGCCCCGGTAAGCCAAGAGAAATAAAGGAACTAATTCATCCCAATCTTTTTGATGATCCGAAACAAACATTGAAAGATACTGTAAAGTAGTTCCATTTAATCTTTCTACTAGACCGTCTGACTGAAGATGTAATGGGGGCATTCTAGTATTTCTAATGCATAATAAAACCATAACCTCTTTGAAAATATTTGATTCCAACGTGTGACCCTGATCAAAATGAATTTCTTGAGGAACTCCATGACGACTCACTATATGTGTGATAAAGGCCTCAGCAACAGTTATTGTTCGATAATCAGGTAAAGAAATTATTTCGGGCCAACGCGTAAAATAATCAGAAACGACTAACATGAAACGATTTCCCGAAAATGTTTTAGGAAGAGGCCCTAAAATATCTATAGCTACTCGTTCAAAAGGAAAATCGACATTATAAATCTGTAATAATCCTTTTCCTCGATCACGTGGTCCTTTCCTAGATATACAAACATTACAATAATTACACCATTCTTCTAAAACGCTAATACAATTAACCCAGTAAAATCGATTCCTAATCATAGCTAATGTTTTACTCACGCCGAAATGGCCTCCTGAAAGAGAGTTATGAGCTTCTTGAAGAATCATACCCTTTTTATCCATTGGTAAGATAAGTTGCCAAATTATTTTCCGTCCATCAGAAGATTCCCATTTTTTATATAGAAGTCCATTCTTAATCTGAAGAGAATCCCAAATAGAAAAATAAAATTTAATTTCTGGTGACAAACGTGATAAAGACTACTTAGAAGGTTTCTTTTTAGACATTTTACTACTCAATATTAGTTTTAAATTAGGATCTTTCTCTTGAGAAGAAATCCAATCTTGAACATCAAACAATTCACATTGTGTACGAAAAACTGTAATCTCTTCAACTTGTGATAGTTTCTCTTTATTCTCAACATTAACACAATGTTTACAACTAATTTGTGAACAAGGTCTTCTAAACAACGCATCAGCATTAGAATGAAATTTTCCGCTTCGATGTACGATCTCAAAATCATATTGTTGAAGACGTTCAATCCATCTTGTCATTTGACCCTCTGGGTTCTTAAACGATAGTAACCACCTCAAAGCTGCATGATCTGTTCGTACTATAAATTACCTTCCATATAAATAATGATGAAAATGTTCTATAGCCTTTATAATTGCTAATAATTCTCGTCTAGTAATGCAATAATTCCTTTCTACCTTATTCAAAGATTTATTGAGATACGCAACTACACTTTCTATATTACCTTGTACTTGAGATAAAACTGCTCCTATATAACAATGGCAGAAAAATTTTTGACAAACCGTGAAGAATAAGTACACAATCCTAGAAAACTTGTAACGTCCGACTTATTTTTTGGTCTTGGCCAGTCTTTGATCGAAGAAATCTTTTCTGGATTTGTTTTAATACCATCTTTGGACACAATATGTCCCAAATATTTTACTTCTTTCTGAAAGAAAGACCATTTCTTTGGGCTAATCAGAAGATTTGCTTTTTGTAACATAGAGAATACCGAACGTAAATTTTCTAATTCCTCTTTAAACGTCTTTCCAAAAATAATTATATCATCTAAATAGACAAGGCATTGCTTCGATGTCATATCTGTTAAAACATTGTTCATTAATCTTTCAAAAGTAGCAGGAGCATTACACAAAACCAAAAGGCATGACTTTAAATTGCTATAAACCTTCTTCGATAGAAAATGTTGTTTTCTCACGATCTTTCTCTTCAACCACAACCTGCCAATATCCACTTTGTAAATCTAACGTTGAAAACCAAGAAGAACCTGCGACAGCATCTAAAATGTCATCAATTCGAGGTAAAGAGTAAGAATCTTTCTTAGTTATATTATTAACTTGGCGATAATCAATACAGAATCTCGTCGAACCATCCTTCTTTTTTACAAAAACAACGGGAGAAGTCCAGGAACTACATGATTTTTCAATAACTCCTTGATCTTTCATTTCCGTAATTAATTTTCGTACTTCGTCTTTTCGATGTATTGAAATTCTTCGAGGAGCCTGTTTAATAGGGGTATGATCTCCAGTATCAATTCTATGTTTAACGATTTTACAACGTCCTATTTGAGTCTTATTTCTAACAAAAACATCTTGGAATGAAATTAAAAATTGCTTAAATTCTTCTTTTTCAGTCTGATTTAAATTAGTTGTATTATTTTCAAACATCAATTCTAAAAATTTAGGTAACTCAGGCTTTTTCCAAGTAATACCTGTATCATATTTCGTGAGAAAATGATTTCTAATATTTAGAATATTATTTTTGTCGACTTTAATTTCTATATTCTCATCTTTATGAATTTCTATTCTTTTATTTACATTTTTATCAATTTCAGTTTCTATATTCACGTCTTCATCGACGCTATCAACGTGAACTCTTATATCTACTATATCCATATTCGCGTCGTTACTGATGTTACTAATTTCATTTTCTTTATTGACACTACAATCTTTAACCTCATTCATGTCTATATCGACCAGCTTTGTAGTAATCGATTCTTCATCGATTATTTCGAGTTCATAACCTTCAAAAATAATCTTTTCAAACCTTCGATACGAAGATTCTTTTTATTTAAATCTACTAAACATTTATGTTTTGTCAAAAAATCTAAGCCCAGGATACATTCATCTGTAATATCAGTGATATAAAATAAAGTTTAAACTTTACTTCCCCGGATCAAAAATTATCGACTTTTTTTTATACTTCTGATAGTATACAACGAGTAGAATCTGAAAATGTAAGTGTTAAGTTTAGGAATCCAGTGGTTCAAAAGTTATGCGTATGTAAAACCAAGCATTTTTAGCGTACTTTATAGGTTAGTTTAACGCCATATTGACTTCTATACCAAATTCGTCCAATCAGTGGTGTCACTGCTTGTAAGGAGATGCACGTGATGGCCGCCATTTTGGCGGGATAATTCAAATGTGCTTACAAAAAAGAATCACTTATTCAAAGCGAAATACTGATTCTGAGTTGATTAGAGTTAGTTAATAACTAATCGTAGAAAGTCGTCTGTTGTTTTGGGGGAGGGGCTGCCGCCCAAACCCCCTCCCCGCCACCTGAACTGGATCAAACCTTCTGTATGGCGTTCAACTAACTTGTAAAGTATTCCGGTTACTGTTTTCAATTTTATGTTTGACTTTTCAGAACTCTCGTATGAAGATTCTTTTAATAGTGAAACAGCCGAACCAGTGTCGATGAGAAATCTCTGTGGGACATCATTTAAGAAGCCTTTGATATCAAAACCATTAGATGTTTGTTTCGGAATATTGTCAGAAATCTCTGTGAGAGAATTAAAAGAATGATTTTTCGAGACATTCTTAAAAGAAGTTTTAATCGATTTATTTTCTGAAACTAGGGGATTCTTAAGTGTTTTGAGAATTGAGATCTCCGTGACCTCCTTTACGTCGTCCCATGTTCATTTCCTGACATTACTTTTCTTTTGTTTTTAAAGTCAACTTTCTAATTTGTAAAATTAGAATTACCCTGATTGATATTACGATTAAGGGTGAAAAATTTCGACGAAAAATGTCCAATTTTTCCACACCTCCAACACGTAATTTCTTTATCTTTATTTCCCCGATTATTTTGAAAATTGTGGAAATGTGAGAAATTATTTTGTTATTTAGGAGTTTCAAAATTACTCCGGTTATTTGACTTTTGTTGATAAGAATTATTTCGGAAGCTTTCCGGTTGAAAAGGAGGTCCTCTCTCAAGAACATAATCTTTATAGAATTCTGAGCGAGGGTTGTAACCTTGCTTGAAGTTCTGGTTATACAGGGTGTCCCAGAAATGTCCTCCGACCCGGGATTGGGAACTCGGGGGGTGAATTGGAACAACTCTTTCGTACGTGAAAGAAAAACAAATAGGTACGCCGAGGTTGAAGACCCTTTTCTAATACATTTACTTTACTTATATAGCGAACGGACAGATGAGAATCCGTTCGAATATGGTCCCTTCGCTGATTTCCGAATCTATCGAACACTCATGATCTGACAACATTGCGTACTTTAGACTTGACAACACTGTCCAAATGTGGATAGCTCAGCTCGAGTCCAGTTCAACGTAGTTCTCAAATTCACCGTTCTCAAACCGTAAAGGTCAGTAAAATCACAGGCCTTTCCTGTGTCGGTACTACAGTTTTAGGTGGGCCACCAACTCCCGTAAGGTGAAAAGTCTACTGTCATACTTCGTCTGTGTCTGTATCCGCCAGATGACTACATCATGTTTTTTCGTTTTTTTAATAGAAACTAAGAACTATCAAACGTTTTAATTATGGTATTCATTACCACTAAACGATTACGCATCGATTAAGCATTTAAAAAACTTAATTCGGTGAAAAAAAATATTTTTTGGCTAACTTCACGGTTAAATTTTGATTATTTGATTAAAAAAGAACGCTTGACCATCCAATGTTCTAATTAGGACACCAATGACCACCAAACGATCAACAATCGATTGGGTATAATAAAAAGTTAAAAACTTCAAATTGTCCGAGTAACTTCACATAGGTGAGTTCACGACCTCTGAGCAGTATCGACTTGAAACTTTAAATATGATAAAAATTTTACACTTGATGTATATACATATATGTATGTATATATATACAGGGTGTCCCAAAAATGTCCTCCGACCCGGAAATGGGGCACTCGGGGGGTGAATTGGAACCACTTTTTCCGTAGCAACAATGTAAACTGAGGCTTCGTTACCGAGATATTAACGAAAAACCACGACCAATCAGAGCGCGAATTTGCCAGCCGAGTTCCCGCGCTAGCGGTGGCTACGCGCTACGCTTGTACTACGAAGCTCCAAACAAGTAGGTCAGCATGCATGGAAGGAAACTGTGTATAATTACAAACAAAATCATACTTTTTATCAGCTGCCGTTTGATATTTAAAGAGATTAATGAATGGAACGTAAATGTAGGCAAATTATGTGTAACGTAAAAAGATGAATGCACATTTACTTTTTTGTAAATTCCTTTTTACGAATTTGTAAATTTCGTTTTCAAATAACGTGTGAACGAAAAGGTAATTTAACAGAATGAACGAGAAGTGATCGTAGTTCGGTATTGGTATAAAAATTCGTAGTTTAATAACGGTCAACAATGTTACTGATAATGAATAAGTTTCTTCAAAAAACCCGAAGAAACAGTTAAGTACAGAAACTTGCAGAATTATCGCCGGAAATAAGTCATAGCTTGCGTTAAATTAAGAAAATAATAATCAGTAATATATTGATTAGAACTCACCCTTTCAGAAATTCACCTGCAGTTTGCAAACCTATGTCACTAGGTCACTGAACCGATCCTGGTCATAAACTGCCGAAACGATTTATGGCAGGGTATCGCCCAGTTCGCAGGTGATCGCAGGTATACCTCACCAGCCGAAGTTAAGGGTTGTAACGTCAAGTGCGTCCGGGTTATTCCACCGAATACGTACTCACTTCACTGCACGACCACTAACACTGATCACCCGACACAATCACTTAATGTATTTTTAATCCAACGTGTTGTTCCTACGTTAGGAAAATTCATGGCCCCGAAATGTGCCTAGTGTTTTCAATTTATCAGATGTTCTACGTAGCCAAACACTTGCACAGCAGCAGCCGCATATCCGTAATTCTGTACGTACTACCAGAACATTGTGTAATACTCCCATGAACTGAACATCTTTTTTTTTTTTTTATTGATTATCCCATCAGATAGTGTGAGCCGTCCCTAGGAGCTGTTAACAGGCTGTCCCCTTACCGGCGAAGTTCAATATACAATTTGGGATTACCTGCAATCAAATGTTAATTTGTTATTTCAATACCTTTAGTTTTGGGACAAATTTTCAAAAAAACCCACACATGATAAACTCCGAGGAGAAACAGAAAAAGAATAAGAATCAAGACAGCAAGGCACCACCCCCCCCCCCCCCGGAACCAAGGCCATCGGGTGGGGAAGGGGAACTACATGCATCAACATGCACTCAATCAAGCACAGTGAGAAAGACATTCCAAACCCGGAAACTCCAACCTGCGGGCCACAGTCCACACGCAAGCACAGAGAGGGAAAAAGCAAAAGAGAACCGACAGCTGGTAACTGAGACACACCCGCGCTAGCGGGGATCTCCGTCCTGCGGGGGGCGACAGTGCTCGACCGAAAGCGGAAACCTTGATTTTACAACATAAGGAATCTGTGCTGGACCATATTCTCCTGTACGCCTAACCAGCGGATTGATATGTTCAATTACTCTATATCTTCCTAGTATTGACTCAATGTACGGCAAAATTTGTTCAACCCCAGCCTCACCATGCAGTTTCAATGTGGAATAGTCGTCCGGTCTACCCAAGATGATCTTCAGTATACGGTTTTGAGCCGTTTGTACTTTTTTGATATTTGATTTTGATGCTGCAGCCCAGACATGAGCTCCATACATTAATACTGTCCGTATACAGACTTCATATATGATGAGCCTGAGGTTGAGATTTAGCCGTGAGTTGCGACATATGTGTGGGTGCAATGCCCCCGCTACAGCTCTCATCTTCGCCAGACGGTCGAGCACCGCCGGTCCCCAGTATAGTCCTCTATCGAGTACGATCCCCAGGTATTTTACTTCTCTGGACCACGGGATGCTGGTCCCCCGTATGGACAGAGTATTCCTATATAGGTCGGTTCTTCTTCTTGTGAAGAAAATCGCGACCGTTTTCGCAGGATTCACCGAGAGCTTCCACTGCTGAAAGAATTCAACAATTTGGTCAAGGTATGCTTGGAGGCGGCGGAGCAGCAGATCTACGCGTTTCGACTCCATCAATATCAAAGTGTCGTCGGCGTACAGAGCTAGTTCGGTACGCTCAATCACCGGAATATCGTTTATGAAAGATGTTAAATAAAAATGGGCCAAAGATGGAGCCCTGCGGCACCCCCGCCTCCACCCCATGAAGCTCAGATTCCGCCCCGTTGATCACCACAAACAATTTATGATCCGTAAGATACGATTCTATCAACTTGATGAAGGCAATGTCCAAGTTTATTTTAGATAACTTATAGAGAAGCCCATGATTGCAGACGGAATCGAATGCTTTGGACAAATCCAGAAGCACCGCCCCTGTGAGCCTCCCCACGTTCAGCTGATGTGTAATGGTTTGGGCTAGCCTGATCAGCTGATTGGTAGTCGAATGCTTAGACCTGAATCCAAATTGCTGATTAATAATTACCTTGTTTCTTTCGAGATGTTTTATAAAATGCTTTATTAGGCAACGTTCAAATACCTTTCCAATGAACGAGAGGAGACTCACAGGCCGGTAGCTCTCGACTTTATCCGTCGGCGTCCCTGCCTTATGGATAGGAATGACCCTGGCTATCTTCCAGGCCGAGGGGTACTAGGAGAACCCAATGCAGGACCTGAAGATATAGTATATCTGTAAGATAATCCTATGAGAAGAATGTTTGAGCATTGGAGCTGTTATCCTGTCGTCTCCCGGTGTTTTTTTGTTCTTCAAAGCTTTCACGATTGCAGCAATCTCCCCCGGTTCAATTTTTAGTTCGGAATTTAAATTGACACTATCCATACGAGCGAGTGCATCGATGAACGAATTTACTTCCGGCTCATGCGAAGAGGTGATGTTTCTAATGTTACTATGCACTGAGGCAAAAGCCCCTGCCAGAGCCTCGGCTTTGTCCATATCAGATGTTAATATCACCGGCGGGACCCCCCCATCCGCGAGCAGAGGCATCAATTGTCTCTCACCCGTTAATATTCTGTACTGGGACCAGAATGTGTTATCAGCCTTGTTCAAAGATTTGAGTCTCGAGCTCCAGAGCTCTTGACGGAGCACACTGACACGATGGCTGATCTCTCGGGACAACAACTTAATCATGTCATGGAAATAGACCGCGTTTGTAATTTGGAGTTTCTTTCTGATTCTTCTCCTATACGATATCAGGCCCGTCAACATAGGATCGTCTGTGTAGTTTGGATGTAGTGCCTTTTCAGAAAACGTTGAGGCCCTCCGGTAACAAGCAATCAGAAAGGATTCTAACGATGTAATGCACTTTGTTATCTCATTTACGCTATCCAACTTATGACAAATATGGTAGCCACTAGTATACTCCCTAAATTTGTCCCATGAGAGAGTTCTTACACATCCCGCGGAGGGAAAGGTCCCCTCTTCGGGCCTCAATAGGACAGGACTATGCTGTGTTGAAGAATCATTGATAACCGTGCAGGAAACTTTGGAAGTGTGTTGCAGTAAAAATATGTCCAGAATGGACGGTCTATTCCGAGGGCCTTTTTTGAAAGTGAAGTTGTCCGGAGAGATCAGCCTATACGTTGCCCTTGCTGCATGTTTATACAGTCTAACCCCGTTTGAATTTGCTGAGAAATTATTCCATGTCCTATGCCTGGCGTTAAAGTCCCCGCCGATGATATACGGAGCCGGGAGGCGAGCCAGCTGGTTTAGACCCTGCTCGGAGATGCTCGTGCTTTTAGGAACGTAAGCCACTTCAATCGTGACTGCTGGAGACTTCAGTCGAACCGCTGCCAGCTCCATTCCTGCAATAGATTTTATCGTAAGTTGCCTATACTCAAGTTCATTATGCACTAACAGCGCAACCCCCCTCCCCCCTTGACCGGGGCCGTCCCTATCATTTCTGACAATTTTATAACCAGGAATCGTGAAAGCCATGCTAGGCTTCAGCCACGTTTCGGTGATCAACGCAACGTTTATCTCGTACTTCTGGAGATACATTATGAGCTCATTTCTCTCCCCCCCCCCCAGGGACCCTGGGTTCCAGAGAAGGACCACAGGAAAGTTGCTGCCTAATCCAGAGAAGCTGCGACCTCAGCAAAGGCTGCAAATTGCTCTATCTCAGAGCTACAATTTTGCAGTTTAGCTAAAAGGAGCTTGGCCGCCCCAAGCATCTTATTGACATTACATATTTTGTTTATTTCGTTGAAGGTACGAAGTGTTTCTTCAACGGTGGAGAGACCCTGCCTCCTCGGAGCCCCCTCATGTATCACAGGTTGCGGGCCATGAGACCCTTTAGTTTCGCCCCTCCCCCCCCATGACTTTGGGAAAGGACGAGGGAATTTTCCCATCTACACATTGGCTCCCCGGGAGGAGAGCATCCCTACAAGAGACCGTAGGCCTTACATGGGCGGGGTGAGACACTCCACCCTGATGAGATAATAACACTGGAGGAACCGGTATGGGACGTGGCTTCGGCATACGATTTGCCAGATACTTTAAAAGGGAAGGGCATTTAGAGAAATTGGCTGTGTGTGGATCTCCACAGTTGGCACAGCGTGTGGGGTCCTCTCTGGGCTTCTTACAGTCCGCAGATATATGACCCTCCCCGCATTTAACGCATTTTGGGGCATGTCCACAATTGATGGACTAGTGTCCAAACGCTTGACAGCGAAAGTACTGAGTGTATGGTTTATGGGACATAAATTTGTCCCAATACACTCTTGTATAGAACAGGAAACAGAGTTTTTTCACCTCGGACATTGTTACCCCCCATGGGAAGGCCACACGGTATGTGCAATAACCTCCTATACCTTCCTTGCGAGCACCTAAAGGGGTGCAGGAAACTGGCGTTAATCCATAAGAACTAATTTCATCGATTATGTCCTGAGAGTCCATACGAGGGAGCCCTTTTAGAGTGAGAGCCGAGACTCTTTCAGAGTTTAAAGTGAAACTGTGAAAGGATTTATTTTGGCTGATTAGGGCCTCTTTAAAATCCCGAAAATGGTTAACCTCAGCAAATTGAATTCTGAGGCGATTTCCTAGGAACTTTAGTTTAAAATTCTGCCCATAAGCCTCAGTGGGCTGACGGGTGACACGGACGACATTCCCGTTAAAACCAGATACGTAGATGGGCAGGGGTCGCACCACTCCCCCCCCTCCGCCGTATCATCCACCCTGGGCAAGCTGCCAACGTCTAACTTCTTGCTGCGTTGATTCGCATCCGCAGAACTCGGACTCGTATTTTTGCGCTTCTTATTAGAGTTATCCCTAACAGGAGCGGTATTTTTGTTATCCCGATTTTTGAAATCTACCGAAGGGGTATCTATAAAAGAATTAAGTAATTGCAATGCTCACTGCGTGAATCACTTTGCAATGCTACCGCGCCTGCGCCGTTAGCAATCGCGACATCCGCTCATGCGTCGTCCGAATCTTCGGACATACGCATTGGTGATACCCGGAGTGGGGGAAACTGGGAAGACGAGCATGGCGGCGGTGTTCTCGCGCGCGCCTCCTCGCCCGTTTGCCCGACCACGTGTGTAGTCGGTTTGGCCTGAATAGCGGCCATCTTGGGGAGCTTCTTTCTCTTCCCTTCGGCAATAAAATCCTCGATCGAAACCACGACCGGGCGATTTTTGCCCTGCTTAGGGTCCATTTCACCCTCCGACACAGGACCGAGAGGTAAAGTGATGAAAATATTATCGGGATCGAACAAAGAGGGATCAGATAGACTTACCGAGACTGGAGTATCTGATTCAATATAATACTGTACTGTCCCTTCAGAACCCTCCTCAGCTAACACAATCGAGAGCGAATCCGAAGCCCTTAGGTACTGTTCCACTAGCTTGGAAACCCTTGGAAGAGATGCGGGGGGAGCCAGGAACTCTTCCGTCGTCGCTCCTTCAATCGGGGCAGGAGCCGCCGATATCGTCGTCCTAGTCACGTCTCTGGATTCGATATTATCCCGAGTGAGGCCACATTTTAATTTCCCAGATCCATCAAGGACACGTTGAAATTCACTCGCCTTGCGTCTCACCGCAAGGCGTTTCTATAAGATCGTGGAGCGGCGGTCCTGGCGCCAGCTCCGATAAACCGGAAGCCCACTAGGATTATTTAAAGTTAAATTAGAGATCGAATTATGAAAGAATTAACGAGAATTCAAGAACTGAAGATAAGGTTACGCAATTCCCATGCGGGAATTGCCTGGAACGATATTACGTAATACCAACACAGTAGGACGTATGGAAGTCGAAGCACGAGCGCGAGAGCAAAACAAAACACGTCCGACCTGTACGGCGACACGGCAGCGACTGAGTGGAAAATTGACTCCCGTGAACTGAACTTCTCTGTCGCCCGATTGCTAACCGACTGACAGAATTTTTCCTCTACCCCCAAGTAGTTTCCCGTCGTTACATTGTGAGTTCACTCCCACCACGACAAGATTTAGGTAAAACGAAACGAACGGTTCTAGGATAACACGTGCTTTGCAGAAGTGCAAGGAAAGAACCGTCGCGCAGTTTCACCAAACCGCGTAGCCCGTTAATTTATTGCCAGGGTACCTACTCCTTCGAGATAGGAAACAGACATCACGTGCATCGGCTTGAGAATGTCCGCAATAAAGAGGACCACCAACGTGCCCGTCGCTTGGAGTTGGAAAGCACAATGTACATTGTTTTCCTCGAGGAGCAGGGAAAAAATTTTACCGACACGTGTAAGTTGACGCTGCTTGGCCCTGGCCGACCACCCTTGTAGAGCCCGGAGCGGAATTTTCGGTTATTTATGGCTCAAAATCTTCGGCCACGTAGCAACCGTGAACTCAACAGAATTAACAATCGACAATTTTATTACAACTCTGTAAAATTGTAGTTCTCATGAAAACATTTCATACGTATTGTTTTTTAGTATTCCGTCAAATATCTCGGAAATTGTTAGGAATTTACAAATTCCTGCGCCTCCCTCTTCAAATAATTATTAGTTTTCATTCTGTTTAAAAAGTAACTGCATTCGTCTTTTTACGTTACACATAATTTGCATACATTTATGCTTCATTCAGTAATCTCTTTAAATAACAAACGACAGATGATAAAAAGTATGATTTTATTTGTTACGTCTTTTTTATTTGCTATTATACGCAGTTTCCTGCGATGCATGCTGATCTACTTGTTGGGAGCTTCGTACCACAAGCGTAGCGCGTAGCCACCGCTAGCGTGGGAACTCGGCTGGTAAACTCGCGCTCTGATTGGTCGCGGTTTTTCGTTAATATCTCGGTAACGAAGCCTTAAATTACATTGTTGCTAAGGAAAAAGTTGTTCCAATTCACCCCCCGAGTGCCCCATTTCCGGGTCGGAGGACATTGTTGGGACACCCTGTATAAGGAAGAATCAGAACTTTTCTCATAAATAGTATCGTGTAATGCTTCTATTTTTAGTGCTATCTCGAGTACTTCATCTAAAGAATTTGACTTAATAGAAGCGAGTGTAACATCTTTCCTCAAATGATTATTTCTAATAGCCTTTACGAATGCTTGACAAGCCTATTTGTCACGAAATTCAAGCGTGGAATCAGAGAAAACCGACTGTGGTAAGAGACAAATTTGATTTGCCATCGTTTGAAGAGACTCTCCAACAGTTTGTTTGTAATTATAAAATTTGTATCGATTTAATTGGATTAAATGTTCACCTCCATATTGAGTATCTAATCTAGAAACTAACGTGTCAAAATCAGTTCGTTTAGATTCTTCCATACACGCTAAAACAGAGAGAGCTTCACCCTCAAGCTTCACCTTCACCTACCAAGGCTAAAGTTTTTGTTCTTGTATCCCAATTATTTAATTCGGCTAATGTTTGAAATTGTGTTAAATATTGTCTCCAGGGATTTGTACCATTGAATTTCGCGGGTTTAGCACGATATGGTATAGGGAAAATGAACGAGAAGAATTATGTGTTTCCGTTTCGATAGAAGGATCGTTTCTAATCTGAATATTTGAATTTTTTTCGGGCGTTATGTCTAATCTACGGGAAATATTTTCTAGTATCGAAGTAAGTTGATTATGACTGGCCTGATTTTCATCAAATCTTCTTTGTATCTCGATCCTTGAAATTTCCAAATATTCAGTCATCCTTCGATCCAATTCAGTTCTTGAACCATGGCAAAAATCTGTCATTCGCTTTTCTATTCGTTCCTCAAAAGTCAGCATTCGTTGTTCTAATGTATCATCGCCCGCTGCGTGACATGGAGTATCAATAGGGATGTGTATCATCCCACTTCTGACACCAGTGTTGCGTAGACGCGGCATGACTTCCGAATAAATAAGGGCAATATTAATAAAAAGGAAGAATTATTTATTTGGAGAGGAGGAGTACTTCTTAACACGTCTTTTCTATTCTACAGTCGTATCGCAACTCCACTCTGTCCCTGTTTTGGCGTTATTACCAAAACCACGTCGCTAACCTGAAGTCTCTCCCTTTAACATTATAGAATACGTGCTACCTATCGGGATACACCAATGGTGCTGGGAATTTGATAACATATCTATATATAACCACTACAGCAAAAAGAAGTTGCTCCTTCGAATTTCTTACTACTAGTCTAATCTCGTACAAATAAGACACGATATTTGTACAAAACGTATAATATTATACGCTGGTTAACTCTATGTATATAAAACACAATATAATAAGTTGTACAATGGGGTCTTAAAACTAACGCACGCACTAAAACTAAGTTAGGGCGTATTTGAGGTACGCAGCGCATGACCGGGCGCGAACGCGACTCCTCTGCGCGAGTATGTTCTTACATTAGGCGGCCTCGAAGTCGCGGAAGAATCATTACTCGCGGTTACGCTCAAATCATCGAGATTACAAAATTTTGTGAGGACCTGAATAAGGCCTCTCGAGCGCCTTTTTTGACATATTTTGCATGAAGACATGCGAACAATTATGCAAATCTTTAAAGAAGAATGCACGTTTCGCATGCTTACGTACTAGCGGAATTCCTCGATGAAGAAGTTGGGATCGGGTGAAATATTTTCCCGGAGGAGGAACTCACCGGGAAGGCGTAGAGTAGTGTCGAACAGAAACTCTGAAGGGGACGCACCAGTGTCCAGCTGCACATGGGATCTGAGCCCCAGCAAATCCGTGGAGAGAACTCGCGACCAGTTTGCATCAGCATGGCACATAATCGCGGCTTTAAAAACGCGATGCCATCTCTCAATCATGCCGTTTGACGCGGGGTGAAACGCTGTCATGCGAATACGGCTACACCTTATTAACGACAGGAGAGCCGGAAACAGACGGGATTCGAACTGAGCACCTTGGTCGGTAGTTATGACCTTGGGTGCATCATAACGTGAAATCCAGGTGTCTTAGAACGCCCTGGCTACCGTCTGCGCCGTAATATCCGACAGAGGAACAGCCTCTACCCAGCGAGAGAAACTGTCGATCATTGTGAGAAAGTACGTGTGACCGGGAGATACGCAATGCCAGCCAAAATTCCGATGATTCGGATGAAATTCAGGTTATGGAAAACCCACCAAAACAGGAAACGATTACGCAGACAGCTCCAGTACGAACGACATCAAAAACCACAAAAACGTAAGACACTCAACCGGTAGACTTTAACCTCATATCTATAGGAAACAACTTTGCGGAAGTAGGATGTAAACTGAGTTACATATTCAAAGAATAGAAGGAAATGGAGATAACCCTGACGACTATTAAGGAAGAAGTATTGATTAGATCCCAAAAAAAAGATATTATGAATCATGTAGCTTCGGTTTTTAAAATCAATCAGTTATCCCATAAAAAATATAAAGCAGAATGTGACCTTAAGGCCAAACAGAATGAAAAAAAAATGGCAGATGCGGAGACTCAAGTGTCTCCAAGAACAAATCCGGAAATAGTTAATGCTAATATAAACGAGTTTAAAACTAGTATGAATAAAAAAAGTAAAACTCAGAAGTCTAATATGGGTACCACTGATGACGAAAATACAAATACGGATTCCACCTACAACAATAATAAAAGAATGGACTATGCACACGCCACCAACAAGGACCCACGAAACAATAAGTTAACTACCAACCCGTCAACGGGTTCCAATATTCCTAGAAGGCCCCCCTCCCCAAATTTTCGAGGTAATAATATAAGAGAAAATAGAAATGTAGACCCTTCTAACATTAGAGATTATCCCCCTTTGAGGAATAACAGAGGCCCGAAGAATAATTCAAATAATACAGCTGACATTCAAATAAATGTTCAAAAAAACAGAGCAATCATTATTGAAGTTACAAGTGATTTTACCTACTCCGATATTTTTCTTGAATTAAAAAAGAAAATTACTGGACCCGACAGGGGCAAAATTAATTTGTTGGGAGTAAGAAAGACGATGCGTGGCCGTCTCCTTTTAGAACTCGACAAAAAATACGATGCGACGGAAGCGGTTAAAAAAGTCATTGAAGTAATTGACAACAAAACAAAGGTCTCCATCTGTTTCGAAACGGGCGGATTGCCGCAAATTTCGATTGAAAATCGCTGGGATCGCTCAGCGCTGAGCGTGGAGGTGGAAGGAGGACTCTTGTTCGAGTCCAGAAAAACACACGCGAAATTATGAGAATTGACCGAACACTTGGAACGTTTATTGGACGATATACAACAATTAAGACGGAACGATAACGCGATGCGCGTTCGATAGAATTTGTTGGCTGGTTGCAACAAAGAGAAATGTGTTATAATGACGCGAGGCACGTGCGGTTTTTCGCGTGAGAACCGTACCGGTATTCTTCCAGTTCTGCTGGGTTATCGGCGCAGGACAACACGCGAGCACCGAGAGTCCTTTTTTGCACACCTCGGTGATTTGCGGTTAGACATCGCGCGATACAGGTGCGTCTTATGATTGGTTTCGCCGAATTCGCGTGATATTTCGTGGAACGAGCAGCGCGACGGAATCTCGCGAGACCTCGTCCACACTCGGGAAACCTCGGCCGCGCGACGGTGCGCGAGCGCGTTGATTGAATTCCAAACACCATCAAACAACCCATGATGACCGTAGAATTAAAAGGCCTCGACCCCTTTATTACTAGGGAAGAGGTAATTGCGGATATGAGAACATCCTTATGCATGAAAAAGGAGGATGAAATATTCGTTAAAAGTTTACGAAAAACCTATGGCGATGCATAGAGTGCCACGGTAGTTCTTCCATTGACCTATAAAAAGAAATTAGACAGTTGTTCAGATCTCAGGATAGGTTTCATCATTCCGAAATATACCTACCTTCCCAATATTGTCACAGCATAAGTGTCACGGCTTTGGCAATATTGGGACAAATTGTAAATTTAAAAAGGTCCTGTATGTCAAATGTGGGAACGACGAACACTCTTCAGATAATTGTAATGCAAAATTGGATTGCAGGCTGTGCCGAGAAAAGGGTTTTCCTGCAGAGAATAGACAAAATTTGGCGGAGGCCTATAAATGCCCCCAATATAAAGATTATTTTGACAAAAAGAGTCTAACTTATTCATAAGAAGGTACAATAAAAGTTAAGTATCTGTGCTTCGATTGATACTTTTCTCATACTTTATTTTACTTAAGTTTACATTTATATATTTACATAATTACATTTTTATATTTACATAGTTTTCACTTACACTTATTTCGTATCAGCTACAGTAAAAGTTAAACTTACATGTAAACCATAGCAATTTTCCTCACGAAATGCTTTGGGGTATAGCGTCAGACCATAAGGGAGACATAGCCTGGATATCAGAAGTGCATGTACCCTCAATTACTAAGAAGGAAGCATCGTACAGGTGCCAAAATAATCTGGCGGCCATTGTTCCACTCTCTCCTTCTAGTCATTGGGACTCCAGCGCTTTTTTCCCGGGTATCATCGCAGTGTAGTTTGACAACTGGATTGTATGTTCAGGTCATTTCTCATCCAACGCGAGTGACGATGATGTTAATAATTACTGTTATCGCATAGAAAAAAATTATTCAAGCTAATAATCAACAAAATATTAGTAAGAACATCTTATTTGTGGGCGACTTTAACGCAAAGTCCCCACCCCCCTTGGGGTGATCCTAGAAGTGACAAAAGAGGTCGTATCTTCAATAATATCATCTCTAAGTTCAGCCTAAAGGCCATAAAACCTAGCGGAAATTATACCTTTGAACGAGGAAACGCTAAATCTGTTATTGATTTCGCTTTTGGCTCCTGGAGCGCTAACTTCAGTGTCACAGGCAAGATCTTACGTGTGTATACAGCCTCGGACCACTACCCGCTTTTGGTAAATATCTCTGAAAAAAATAATAGTATTAAATATAGAACCATAAAGAATGTCAACAAGTAGAATATCCTCACTTTTACTACAACATTCCGTAATGAATTGGCGTCCTCGGGAGATCGTGCACTCTTTTCATCTTATGAGGCCCTAAAAAAAGCTGCGGACGTGTTGGTACCCTGTTCGAAAATTAGTCGGAAACATAATCCAGAGAAATGGTGGAACGAAGAAATCGCATCACTTAGGGCCGAGGCTAACAAGGCAAGAAGGCAGTTGTCGAGAGCCTTAACCAAAAACTCTCCAAATATTTCCTCCCTTAGAGAAAACTACAAATACAAAAGAAAAATGTTAAAAATTTGTATAATTAAAAACAAAGAAACAGTGAGGAGTGAATTTTTTCAAACCTTGGATGACAATCCATGGGGCAAGCCTTATAAGGCACTAGTTAAAAATTATTCAAAAAGAAAAACACAGATCCATACCTGGGGGACAGAAACATAATAAACTTAACCATTTTTTTTTTTTTTTTTTTTT
>NW_015374244.1:102828-107373 GCF_001272555.1 Dufourea novaeangliae | reverse complement strand
CCCCCAAGGGTGACCTATACCTAGGTCACCCCCCCTTCTCCACTCCGCCGGTGCCAGAGGACTGTACCCTGACACCGGCCCCACCCCGGGCCGCTTTGGATGCAGTTGGGTACCCCACCCCAACTGCATCAGCGGCCCCGGCAGCCGAACGTGTGTGCGGAGCGGGGAGCAACCGAGGCATAAGCCCCGGCTCACCACGTCACCGCACGCGCCCGCCCCACCCACGCAGGCCCAGCCTGCGAGGAGAGCGAGGCGGGACGCCTACGCAGGGACCTGCCCCCCGTCGACGTCGGCAGAGCCGGCCGTGCGGGTCCCCCGACCACGTCCACGGTTCCGCCTCGCTCTCCTTCTTTCGCGGCGAGCGGGATCGCGCCTTTCACGATCCCGCTCGTCGTCCCCCTTCCGCGAGACAACAGTCTCGCAGAAGGAGGGCACCGCTTCCGAGGACCTCTCGCCCCCGACCATGGCTGTGACCACGGCCGGGAGCGAGAGGTCGTGTCCCACCTCCAACCGGAGTGCCCGCCTTTCCCTGGCAAAGGCCGGGCACTCCTCCAACGCGTGCTGCGCGGAGTCTACCTCCGCGCAGCACTGGTGGCACTCGCTTGTCGCCTCGGCTCCTATCCTACACAGGTACTCACCGAAACAACCATGTCCGGTTACGAAACAACCATACCAGCACCTGTGTGAGCCAGTAGGAAAGCTTGCCGTGCCGGCGGTCCAGCCACCCGTCCAAAACGGGCAGGACCGCACCGACGGCTCGCTGCCGGGCGGCGCCGCTGTCAACCAGCTGGCGCCGCCACTGCTCGCGAGCGAACCGTCGAGCCTGGCGCTTCATTCGTTCGACCTCGTCGTCCGGCGGGTCCGTCCCATTCCAGCGGAGGCTCTGCAGACGCCGATATACATCGGATCCGCCTGGAAATCGAAAGGAACAGACCCCGCCAGGACGACCGCCGCCTCATGCGAGATGGTGCGGTAGCCCCTGACAACCCGGATGGCCATACGGCGCTGCACGCACCGCAATAGCAGCCGGCAGCGCCGGCCGGCCACCAAGTCGCGGGCCCATACGGGATGACCGTATAGGGCCTTCTCATCTGGTCCCCCGAGATTGGGCATAAGACGACCCAGGAGGGTCGCCACGCCCTGAATCCGGGGGACCAGGCGGTCGAAGTGAACTTCGAAGCGCCAGCGGCTGTCCAGAACGAGGCCCAGATATTTCATCCGGTCCCCGATCTGGACGCAAGCGTCTCATAGTCGGACCCAGGCACTAGGGGCTCGCCGCGACAGAGGCAGGCCATGGAACATGACCGCCTGTCTTTTGCGGCGAGATGTGCAACCCCAGTGCCTGGATCCGGGCGACAACGAGTGCCCCCCCCACCTCTGCCAACCGGATGGTCCTCATCCATTCCCTCCCGACCGCGATGATCAGAGTCTGCACAGCAGATGACACTCACACCGGGTGGGAGGGGCCCGCGCAGAACCGAGTCGTACCCCAGGTTCCATAACTGGGGTCCCAATACGGACCCCTGTGGCACGCCTCGGTTGACTCTCCGTCTCTGGATCGAGCCCCCTTGGCCGGGGTACACGATCCGCCTATCGGCCAGGTTGCCCTACAGCACGACCCGGAGATACTGAGGCACTCCGTGTTCACAGAGTGCCTCCCGGATCGTGTTCCAGCGGATGGTGTTAAACGCATTGGCGATATCCAAAGATATCGCCAGCGCAACACCACCGCCGGAAACTGCCCGGCCCGCGAGGGAACGGACGTGGGCGATCGCATCGAGCGTCGACCGTCCCTCGCGGAAACCGTACTGGCAGTCTGCCAGACCACCTCCAGCCATGCACATCGAGAGGCGGGAAACGAGCACTCGCTCGAAAAGCTTCCCCGCCTCGTCGAGGAGACATATCGGTCTGTAGGCAGACGGAGAGTCTGCGGGCTTTCCCTGCTTCGGGATGAGAACCATCCGGCCCCGCTTCCAGGGCAGCGGGACCCGCTCCGACTGCATACACCTGTTGAACAGCTGTATGAGTCTGGGCCCGAGGACGCGTGAGGCCAAACTCAGCGCCCGGCCCGGGATGCCGTTCGGCCCCGGAGCCTTATTGGCCCCGACACGCGCGACGGCATTCGCGAACTCCTCTCGCGTGACCCCCAGCTCGGCGGACCAGGTGTTCGGGTCCGCCGGCAGCCCAAGCGTTCGCGAGCCCTGCTCCGGGTCAACCGGAAAGAGGGTCTCGACGACACGCTCTAGGGCTTGGGGGTCAAGACACTTCGTGACCGGGGGCCCAGCCGGCCGCATACGTCCAAGGACGATGCGGTAGGGCCGGCCCCACGGGTCACGGTCCACTGTCTCCAGGAGCTCGCTCCAGGCACGGGATTTGGCCTCCGTGACGGCTCTCTGGAGTTCTACCGTTGCTCGTCGGTAGACTCCGTAGAGCTCGCGTTCCCTCGCCAGGTCGCGATTCCATCTCCGGCGGGCCCTGGTGAAGCGACGCCGCGCGGCGTGACAAACGTCACCCAACGCAGCAAAGGCGTCGCTCCACCAATACGAGGCCCGCCTCGGGGCCCTCCTGGCCCGGGGCATAGCGGCATCACACGCCGCCGTCAATGCATCCCGGAGCCATTCGGCCTCCCGATCGACGTCCGCGACCTGTCCGGCCGGAACTTCCGGCCAGGACACGGCGAGGGACGCAGCCGTCAGCGCGGCCTCGTCTAGGCGCTTGAGCGCCCAGCGCGGCGGTCGGAGCGTATCCGCACAGCGAGCAGGGTGATCCCGAAGCGTGGCGGAGACATCAAACATGATGTAGAGGTGGTCACTTAATGTGACCACCTCCTCCACCACCCTCCCCGCCGACACGATACGTGCGGCGGCCGGCGTTGCCCACGAGAGGTCCAATATGGACTCTCCCTGCCACCGCACGCACGTGCTCGCAGACCCCCGGTTGAGCAGCCGAAGGTCTGCGCTCGCTGCCCACTCCTCCACGGCATCACCCCTCGCGTTGGTCCTAGGACTACCCCAAAGGGTCGACTTCGCGTTGAAGTCTCCCAGGACCAATGTTGGACGAGTCGGATCACGGGATGTAAAATCCCGGATCCCGTCCAACAGCGTCTCAAACGCCGCGAGGGGCATGCTCGGGGGAGCGTACACCCCGACTACCGCCAGGCTCCCATAGAGCGCTGTGACGAAGCCGTGCCCGCGCGTTACAGCGCGCAGGGGCACGGCTTCGTTGCTTACCACCGCCACGGAACCGACCGCGTCCCCCGCCCAATCTGGGCGGTCAGGGACACGGTACGGCTCCGCGGCGACGGCCAGGCCAACCCCCCACTCGGCCAGGCTATGGACGAACATGTCCTGTGCCCGTGCCGAGTGGTTGAGGTTGGCCTGGAGGATCCGGACCATAGGGAGGAAGGCTAGTCCGCAACCATGGCCTCCCCCCGACCGGATCCACCCTCCTCCGCCGCCGACGCCAACGGCGTCGGAGACGGGTCGCTAGCCGGGCTAGTCGGCCGGCTCACCCCCCGCTGCGTCGGCGCCGTCGCCGCCGCCGCTCCACGCCCCCCTCGGCCCCGCCGGGACGACGGAGGAGCGCAGCCCTTGCTACCCAGCCTGTGGTCTGCCTGCCGACCCAGGTCGACGCAGACCGAGCATTTGGGAGCCGCCGCGCAGTCCCGGACCATATGCCCCTCGCCGCCGCAGCCGTAGCACCGTCCGCCACGGTCCGCATCGCGCGGACACTTTGGCGGCCGTGCCCTTCTTCCAGGCAGCGGTAGCACCTGAGGGGCCGGGCCGGAAGCGCCTTCACCCTGGCCGACGACCAGCCGACCAGGATGCAGCCGGCCGTCGTCAGCCGTCTCGCGGCCGCGAGGGGGAAACGCACCCACGTGGAGCCAAGGCCCGACGCGTTTCGGCGGATCTCGCCGCAGCGGACCTCGGCAGCCGCGCAGCCGCCAACGCGGGCGACCGCCTATCGCCCGCGGATACCGCACCCTATCCCATGAGGCGGCGGTCGTCCTCGCGCGGGTCGTTCCTTTTGAGTTCCAGGCGGTGGTCGATGCCGACGTCTACCGACGTCGGCTGGCTCACCGCCGGAACGGGAACGACCCGCCGCCAGAGACGGTCGAAATGTGGAGGCGAGCCGCTGGTCGGCTCGCCCGGGAGGAGTGGTGGCGCCAGCTGGTCGAGAGCGGCGCCACCCGACAGCGGGCTGTGGGGGCGATCCTGCCGGTCTTCGATGACTGGCTGGATCGCCGCCACGGCCGGCTGTCCTATCGCCTGACGCAGGTGCTCTTCGGGCACGGGTGCTTTGGAGAGTGCCTGCGAAAGGTAGGGGCGGAGGCTACGCCCGGCTGCCACCAGTGCGGCGCGGATCTCGACTCCGCGCAGCACGCACTGGAGGAGTGTCCCGCTTTCTCCTCGGAGAGGCGGGCTCTCCGACAGGCAGTCGGGTGGGACCTCTCGCTCCCCGCCGTGGTCGCGGCCATGGTGGGGAGCGAGAGGGCGTGGAGGGCCATGTCCTCCTTCTGTGAGACTATGGTCTCGCGGAAGGAGG
>NW_015374244.1:100446-100842 GCF_001272555.1 Dufourea novaeangliae | reverse complement strand
ACGAAGGGTCCGCCGAGGGGTGCCCCAGGGGTCCGTGTTGGGCCCACTTCTGTGGAACCTGGGGTACAACTCGGCGCTGTGCGGGCCCCTCCCACCCGGTGTGCGTGTCGTCTGCTATGTGGACGATACGCTCATCATCGGTGTCGGGAGGGACGTGACCTCCGGCGCGGCAGGCAGCTCCTGAGGAGCCTGCAGCGCCGCATGGCCGTCAGGATCGCCCGCGGATACCGCACCCTGTCACACGAGGCGGCGGTCGTCCTCGCGCGGGTCGTCCCCTTTGAGTTCCAGGTGGTGGTCGATGCCGACGTCTACCGACGTCGGCTGGCTTACCGCCGGAACGGGAGCGACCCGCCGCCAGAGACGGTCGAAATGTGGAGGCGAGCCGCTGGTCGGCTC
>NW_015374244.1:99812-100136 GCF_001272555.1 Dufourea novaeangliae | reverse complement strand
GGTAGGGGCGGAGGCGACGCCCGGCTGCCACCAGTGCGGCGCGGATCTCGACTCCGCGCAGCACGCACTGGAGGAGTGCCCTGCCTTCTCCTCGGAGAGGCGGGCACTCCGACTGGCAGTCGGGTGGGACCTCTCGCTCCCCGCCGTGGTCGCGGCCATGGTGGGGAGAGAGAGGGCGTGGAGGGCCATGTCCTCCTTCTGCGAGACTATGGTCTCGCGGAAGGAGGACGATGAGCGGGGTCGGGAGGTAACCGACTCGAGTCGAGAGGAGGAGGGCGGGGCGCGCCGGTGGTCGGCGGCGGGCCGCCGCCCCGGCCGCAGGGG
>NW_015374244.1:66651-98988 GCF_001272555.1 Dufourea novaeangliae | reverse complement strand
ATGGCTGCGCCATCTGTCCGCTGCGATCGGGGACCATACGCGTCACGTGGTCGACTTCCAGCGGCTACCACGTCTCGCCTTTGTTAAGCACTCGGTGACTACGCCTCGCGGGCTATTCTCTTGTATACCAGTATATCATTAAATCTCGTTTTTAAGCAACCAAGTAGTGCGGAATCATTAAAAGATCCACTGTCCTATCCTACAGGTTATGGGCCCAGGACGTGCTTAAAATACGCGATAAAAGTAAAAAGAAAACGTGCGCGTATCGACCACGTGTTCGCGTCGAGGTTAAGGTATAAATTGTCGTAAAGAGGAACAATGTCGAATCTAGTACGAATCGAAACATTAAACCAGGATAATTACGACACCTGTACGCGTCGGTAAGTGATGCTCGAAGTGATGAGGCATTGCGGATCGAAAACAATGTGCAAGACAATAAGTGGGTCCTTGACAGTGGGTGTACGTCTCATTTGTGCAAAGACATAAATTTATTCGCGAGTGTCGACAAGGATCATGGCGGACGGTTGAATCTCGCGAACGACGCGTCCACGGAAATTCGCGCACGCGGAATGGTGCGTTTTGTGACTGGTCGCGACAACGGGAAGAAGATCAACTTGAACGATGCTCTTCATGTCCCCGACCTGCGCACGAACCTGCTCTCGGTAAGCAAGATTACCGATCGAGGATTCGACGTAATCTTTAAGAAGGATCGAGCCATGGTTGTCGATGGAGATAAAAACATCGAGTTAACTGCGAATCGTAGAGACAATCTGTATTACGTAAGTTTGACGAATGAGTATAATGGCAAGAATGCGAGCGTATGCGAAAATTCCGAGGTTAAACCCGACCTCAGCGAACTCGAAGTGTGGCACAGGCGTCTCGGCCATCTCAATGTGAGAGATTTGAATATAGCCGGTCGTAGCGGTATCATACCGAGCAAAAATTTCAAAAACTTTGGAAACGAATTACGGTGCGAAATTTGTATACGCGGAAAGATGTCGAAAACTCCCTTCCCATCGAAATCTAAGAGAAGCGCAGAAATGCTAGGGATTATTCATTCGGACGTTTGCGGTCCTATGCGAGTTAATTCGAACGGCGGCGCAAGATACTTCGTAACATTCATCGACGATTACTCCAAGTGGTGCGAGGTACGATTCATCAAATCAAAAGACGAGGTCTTCAAATTCTTCTGCGATTTTAAAGTTTTTATTGAAAATCAAACCGGTCGAAAGATTAAATGTTTGCAGTCGGATAACGGGAAAGAATACGTAAATTCGGCATTCGACGATTACCTTAGGAACCATGGAATAAAACGCGGATTGGCGGTGGCGTACAATCCCGAGCAGAACGGGGTTGCCGAAAGAAAGAACCGTACGTTACTAGACACTGCAAGGTGTTTGATTCTCCAGGCGCGATTAGCTCCATCGTTTTGGGCAGAAGCAGTCAATACCGCGAATTATATTCGGAATCGCTGTCCGTCGAGAAGTCTAGACGGGAAGACACCGTATGAAAAGCTAACAGGAAGCATCCCGAGCGCGAAGTACTTTAGAGATTTCGGTTGTAATGTATATTATAAAGACAATAGGCCGAACAAGGGGAAGTTCGAACCGCGATCTGTGCGAGCAATATTTTTGGGTTACTCCGAAAGCTCGAAGCGGTATAGGATATGGTCGCCAGACAAAAGAAAGGTCGAAATAGTGCGCGACGTACGATTCTTGGAGGGGTTCGGTAAGAAACCGTCAAAAGATTGCGAAGTCCTCGAGGATATCATTCGCGAGCGCGATATTACTCGAGGCAATAGTTCTCGTGATTGCATCGAAGAAAATCGAGAAGTCGACATACTTTTAGATTCCGGCGAACAACGTAATCGCGAAGCAGACGCGCAGGACGGTGGTATCGAGGGACCGGATAGAGATGAGGACGACTCACAGACGCGGGACCAAGGCGAGTACGCAGGGGTTCGAAATCGAAGAGGCCTAGGTAGGCGCGGCAGAAATTCCTCTCGCGCAGGCCATTTCAAGTGCGGAGGGCGACGAATGGCATCGAGCCATAGCAGATGAGTTAAAGTCCATTATAAAGAACGACACATGGGAGTTAGTTAAATGTCCAGAGAACTCGCGAGTGATCGGTAGTCGCATCGTTTTAAGGAACAAGTACGATGCGAGTGGGAATCTCGAGAGACGGAAGGCTCGCATAGTAGCGAGAAGCTTCGCTCAGAGGCCCGGTGTAGATTTCGAAGAGACCTTCGCTCCAGTCGCTCGTCTCGGATCTATGAGACTGATGTGCGCTCTGGCGATTAACTTCGATATGATTGTCCATCAAATGGACGTATCTGCGGCATATCTCAACGGTATCCTTGAGGAGGAAACGTTTATGGAAGTTCCAAGCCACTTAGAAAGAGCACTCGACATAGTGATCGAATCCGAAAAGCACGATAACGACTTAAGAAAGAAAGCGCAGAAAATGAAGAAAGGACTGTCAGAGAAAGACAAAGTCTGTCGCATGAGAAAGCACTTTACGGGTTGAAACAAGCGGGACGTTGCTGGTACCGAAAATTGGACGGCGAATTGAAGCGATACGGTCTGAAGCCCTCTGATGAATTCTCGCAATCGCGAGAAGGTTGAGGCTCTCAAGGGATCTCTGAAGGGACTGTTCGACGTTAGGGATCTGGGCGAAGTCAAGTGTTGCACTTGAGTCAACAAGGTTACACCAAAGACGTGCTAGAACGATTCGGCATGTCAGACTGCAAGCCAGCTTGCACGCCGATGGAAAGCAACCTAAAACTAAGAAAGGAAGAAAACCCGGGCGAAAACGACAGGGTGTTACCGTATCGGGAATTGATTGGATCTCTGATGTATTTAGCAATCGGCACACGTCCAGACATCGCTCATGCCGTGAGTATGCTAAGTCAGTTCAACGATTGCTACGGACAGGTTCACTGGATCGCCGCGAAGCGCGTTTTGCGTTATTTGAAGGGGACCATGACGACCGGCCTTGTTTACAAAAAGTTTTCATCGGTTCTTTTGGGCTACGCCGACGCTGATTGGGGAGGGTGCATTGAGGACAGAAGGTCCTTCACCGGACATTCCTTCATCCTGGGGGAAGCGGCCGTCTTGTGGAATTCCAAGAAGCAAAAAACGGTGGCCTTATCATCCACCGCGGCCGAATACATGAGTTTGAGCGAGGCCGCGAAAGAGGCGATATATCTGCGACGATTTTTGACAGAATTGGGTTTTATATTTATATATAAAATTTAATATAAAAATATATAATTTTTTTGTTTAATTATTGAAATTATATACAGTTTGCTGTCCAGAAAAGTCTATTATTATGTGTGGCGGGCTATTATTTCTTATGCCGCTCCCCTCTGGTACCCTTCAATTAATGGGAACAATAATAGGAAATTGCTCATCCGTGCTCAAAAAGAAATTCTTATCCGTGTCACCACGGCGTATAGGGCAGTATCTAGGGATAATTTGTGCCTGTTAGCAGGATTGGCCCCCATCGAGATTTATTTAGAAGCTTTATATAACTTTAGAGCAAGCTTGCGAAGTGAAATAGAAGGAGGAACTCTCGATGCAGAAGATCCAAACTCGATCGGTGGAATTAAAACCTTAAGAGGATTGGGAAAAAAGAGGATGATACCTGTTTTTTCTGTTCGGATCCTGACGATGCAGCCCATACCCTACTTGTCTGCCCTGAATGGTCCAATGATAAAGCGGTCTTGTGTAATGTCACGGGCATATTTAATCAAGACAATTTCATCGAATTAATGACTCAAAATATTACTAACTGGAACGCTTTCGCCTCGTTTATTAACACGGTGATGAAGAAAAAGCTAAAACATGAAAGCGATACACAAAGAAATATTTGGAGACGCATTCGCGCCTGAACTCTTAGAACGATAAACTATCTCTAGTAATTTTATGTTCTATTTTACAACTACTCTATAATTAGTTACTTGTCTACTCTAACTACTTATATAATTTCTTACTTACACATGACTTACTAAATATCTTTGTTTATATACATTACTTTTGACGGTAGTTAATATTTTCTATTTTCTTTTATACGATTTTTTAAGTATATTCTATATCTGTATCTTTATACTGTTATGTTATCCGTGATTTCAGACAGTCGCGCGGTCGTTACACGCCACGAACAAAGTGCTCCCTCCCGGCCTCTCACCTCCGGTCGCGTCCCCGCGAGTTGCTCCTCCTTTTTACCGGGGGCCAGATACGATCTTACGTACCGACCGATATTCCTTGAATACCGGACCGAAACCTGCCCCCTCTAATGGGGCCGAAATCTACCGAATGATCGCGAAGAAAGCACCCATCGACGAATATTTTGATAAAACCAGGGTTCCCAGGTTCCGCAAATACTGGAACGATAGACTCTCCCCGCGATAGGAGTTCCCGTAGGACGATACAAACAATTAAGAGAAATCAAAGACTGCCTCTCGGGACCGGTTAACAGATTAAATAACAATTTATTTGATTTCTCGCGCCGGCCTCTTACGAGACCGCGTTACAATAGGTGTTAGGGTAATTTAACAAAACAATAAACGGTTCGACGGTCGACTATCATCGCGACCCGCGCTTTCGATATCACCGAATTTCGGTACGGTACACGACGTTTCGCACTTTCGTGGTCTATGATTACTCGAGATGTTAAATACGAAATTACAGTAGCACGGTCGGACGGTATTACGCTACCGCCGATTACAGAAGTTGGTACAGTGACTTGAGCGACTTCGCGAGGCAATGTCGCGTCCTGGAGTAAAGCTGCCCGGAATTCTGGATATTCTATTTCCCGACAAACCCCGTGGTTCTCCCGCGCTCGTTAGCCAGATGCGATGTTAGGTTTTCTACCGCGACATGGTCGGGACGGACGAGATCTAGATTGCCCTACGGAGATCAGATGAAAAAGCTCACTTACAGTTCGACGATGGTATGCCACGCAGCTTCGCTACTTACTTCTCACTCGCGATATGCTTTCGACGATACTTCTATTAGGCGGACCACTCAAGTGACGATTTCGGGGCTCGTTGCGCGATGCGAAGACCCAGCGGGCCCCTCACTATGCGGTTCTGTTTCCCTGCGTACCCCCTTCGACTCCTGCGGAGTCACGCTCCTTCAGCTCAGGGACGACACGCCAAGGAAGGATCCCTTGGCATTGAAGATTCCTTCCCTTGTGTGAGGAGCCCAGTCTTACACCCTCCTACGTGGTTGCTGCAGCTCCTCACGGGTCCCCTGCCTCCTGCTTCCTCCACCGTGGGGTCATTCTTCGGAAGTCATTCTTCGATCCTGGTCTGGTGGGTGATCGCACGTTGCCCCCTCGGCCAACCAAGCGCCTCTCGAATCCTGTGCTCGATGCGAGGGAGAGCCCTTTTCCATCTGTCCTATCACCCTGGGATAGGACCCTTATCCGGTCGACCGGCCGCTCGACGGGATTCCGGGACGGTCCCTGGAGCAGAGTCAGTGGGTACGGGCGATACAGCGTCCTCCGTCTCGTATTGACCCCGATCGCTACGGTCCTGCAATCGCGAGCGGTAACTAGGCGCGAAATTACCACGTGATTAGTTTAAATTCAACCGGTAGTATTTCCCTAAGAATCCTCCAGGAGCGCTTAGATGTTATTTCGTGCGAGTGAGACGCTGCGGGGGCGGGGGGACGGTCCGGGTCTCGGTTCTTCCGGGTCCGAGTAGAATTTCGGGCCGGAAGGGGCACGGCGCAAAATGCGTCGTCATAATACATAGACGAAGGTATATCTATTATTAGGATACTAGGGTTTTTGTAGACCCCTAACATTGGTTTCCACCTTAGCACTACAGAATGCGGCTAAATTTTTCCGATTAATTGACCACTTTAGGTATCTTAAAACCAAGTAAATCATAATTTATTAGGTGATTAACCTTAATCACCTTTATGTAGGGCATCTGGCGTAACCAAAGAATTATCTAACTATACTTTCTACTAATTTGGGCTAAAAATATACCCCTTGTACTGTGCGCATTAGTAATACCATTTTTGTTTATGTTCTATCCCGTTTATTTCAAAACCCACAATCTTTACTCCGATAAATTGCTCCAGCTACCCCTACATATTTGGACACGCGATCTTACTTTTATCTCCTACCAGTTCTCGGAAAATTATTTTTTTCTTTTTTTTTCCCCCCCCCCCCCCCCCCGAAGTAATGTCGTAAGATGGTTACGGAGGGGTAAGGTGTTGCGGTATATCTTTAAAGTCAATGGGGGGTGTGGGTTTAGTGGGTATTCCGGCTTACCGGCGAGTCCCACATACCCCGAGATAAAACACCTATCTCGAGGATGAGTAAATGCATTTCCACACCCCTCCAAGACAAAACAAAGACATACCTCTGACGAATTATGCGGTCAGTGATTTTGCTACTGGGGTGGGCAGGGTTGTGGAATGTGTGGAAGGCCTTTTCGCGAAGCCTCGCCGGAATATACGGACGAATTGCCTCGCCAGAAATCTCGCAGAAGACTGGAGCTTGTTCTGGTCCCCACAGGATGCTTTTCAATTTCAACGAATGGTCCCAAGCACCGCAAATGAGCTGGAGCTGAGTGTCAGAGCTTTGCAGTTTTGCAAGCTCGTCAAGGTCAAATTTGAGGGGAAGACGAATTGCGTCAATCCTTGAGAAGGAATCAGCAACGGTGTTTTCCGAGCCTTCCACATATTCCATACGAGTAGTAAATTGCGCAATGAATATGAGCTGGCGCAGCTGCCGAAGAGAAGCCTTATCGGACCGCTGCGTAAAGGCGTACACCAAGGGTTTGTGGTCAGTAGCCATTCTAAAGTCGCGACCTTCAAGGAAATGATGGAAGTATGTGATGGCCTCGTAGATTGAGGTCAGTTTACGGTCGTCTGCGCTATATTTCTTCTGCACAGAAGAGAACTTCCGCGAATGCGAGGGGTTCCTACGAACCTAAAGAACGCTGCTCAAGAGCCACTCCCATGTCGAAATCTGAAGCGTCTATAACGACCCGCAAATCTACACCTACATGTGGATGCACCAATAACTCTGCGTTGGCAAGGTCTGATTTAATCTTTTCAAACGCATGTACAGCGTCCGAGGACCAAACAATTTCGCGTTTGTCATTCTTCCGAGAATCGATGAGAAACGCGTTCAACGGGGCCTGAGATTTTACCGCGTTGGGCAGATTTCGGCGTTAAAAATTCGCCATCCCCAGAAAACGTCGAAGCTGAGCGATGGTTTTAGGCTGGGGAAAGTTGGTGATTGCATCAACGTTTTTCTTCGTGGGCCGAATGCCCGCACTGTTGATCGAATATCCGAGGAACTCGAGTTCGGAGGCGCCGAAAACACACTTGTCGGCATTTAAGCGGAGATGAAACTCCTTGAGCTTCTGAAACACAGTGCGTAAGTGCTTCCATTATCCTCCAAGGATTCGGATGCAACAAGAATGTCGTCTATACACACGAAAACGAAATTTAAGTCACCCAGCGCACGATTGATGTAACGCTGAAATGACTGGCTGGCGTTCCTAAGCCCGAATGTCATGAACATGTATTCGAAAAGGCAGAACGGCGTGATCACCGCCGTCTTTTCGACGTCCTCCGGAGCCATAGGAATCTGATAATAGGCATTATGCAAATCCAGGGATGAAAAGACCTTCCTTCCATGAAGATTGATAGAACAATCATGGAGATGGGGAATTAGATATTTATCCGGCATAGTTAACGCATTCAGGTGATGGTAATCGCCATAAACTCGCCAGGAATCGTCCTTCTTAGGAACAAGATGGATCGGGCTTGCCCAAGGGCTGCGAGATGGACGACAGATGGCAGCCTCAACTAAAGCCTTGAATTCAGCCTTAACAGCACTGAACTTTTCCGGGAAGAGACGCCTAGCACGCTCCGCAACTGAAGGACCACAGGTGAAATCTGATGTAACACATCATGACCCTTCGGGGGAGTTAAAGGGGAAGAACCGGTAATCTCAAGGAAATCGACTAGGATCTCCGCCTACTTGGAACCAGGATTGACCGTATTCACTGAATGAATCAGTGCTGGTCTGACAATCGCCAGGGAATAAATCTGCGTCGAGCACTCAGCGTCATCAATTCATAGTGGTGCAAGAGATCAGCGCCAATAATCGTGCACAGGACTGCAGCGATGCAGAAATTCCATTTAATACAGCGTCTAAGGCCCGAGTCTAGTGCGCGAAACGATTCACCAAAAGTGTCGTTGAACGAGTCGTTTCCGGCGCATAGTATGAAACTCGACGTTTGCCTTTAATTTTCGGGTTCGCAGGAAGCAACGAAATATCGGCCCCTGTGTCGATCAAAAAATATTGTTCGCTTCTGCGATCGCAAACATGGAGACGGTTTGACTCGCGAGTACCTTCCACGACGGCCTCCGCATGGGAAAGTGAGACTTGTTTTTTGGTTGCCATGGGCACACCAACTTTTGCAGGAAGTTGGGTTCTCTGGGTATTTAGTGTGTGCGACACACAAGCGGGGTGCTGCACATGCCGCGGAACGGCCGCGGTTCTTATTCCTACCCGAGCGCGTTGCTGATCGAGGACGCGGTTTGTTATTTCACGCCTCTAAACGCGCCAGCCTCTCGGACGAGGACGCCATGCAGGAAAGCTTCTTCAATTCGCTCTCCGCAGACGACGGGGAGGGTGCACGTCGGGACACCGGATGCGCCCGCGCAGTCGGTCAATTTATCGGCCGCTTCCGCCAGCCTGCTTAAATCGTCTCCGCCGGTTGCTATCAAGATCGCGCGGTGAGTTGACGGCAGCTGAACGAAAAACTCGGACCTAATTACGGAATCGTCGCATGCTCCATCGTTTAGGTTTCTCAAACGGCTGAGAATTAGGGAGGGCTTACCATCGGTAAGCATCTGCCCCTTCAACAGCTCGCGCAGCTTTGCCTCCGAGGACACTGCGAACGTTCGCGATTATTCGCGATTATTCGCGATTTAACGCGATGATAAATATCGGCGGGCGGTGGGTTCAGCAACAGAATCTTCTTTACGACGCTTAGGACCTTCACGTCGAGCACCGCGAGAATGCCGTCGGCTTTGGTGGCCTTTGCCGGAATGCGCGCGCTACCGAATGATATTTCCACCTGGAGGAACCATAGATCCGGATCGTCGCGAAAGAAACTCGGAATCTTTGGCACATGGTATGAGTCCTCTCGGTATTGAGGCACTTTCGCCTCGGGCGCGTATGGGTTGATCGGCTGCGCAGCCGCTTGTTGCGTCGCCGCAAACCGCGCCTCCGCCTGTGCGGCACGTGCTTCCGCCGATTCCACGCGACGAAGCATTTCCGCCAACTCGTCGTCTAGAGTTTTTGCCGAAGCCATGGTGTTCAGCCATACACACAATGACGCGAACACAACAAATATCTCCACGCACTGAGTGCGGGCAAGATACACGAAACAATTGACGAAATAAGGAGTAATAAAGTCTAGCCTACACGCACAAATTATAAAAAGAAAAAATGAAGTGAATCGCACGGATGTGCCTAACAGTTACGCATAGTCGGACAACAAACCGGGGGAATCGAGAGCCACGCGGGTTACGTGGCGAAACTGATATAAGAACCTTACTGAACGAGGGCATACGTTATCGGAACCTTAGGTACCAATCCATGGTTGTCTTTTCAGCTACGATTCCTGGCATAAGGAGAAACGAAAGATGGGAAACGAAGCATGTCATAGGACGAACAAAGCATGTCGTACGAACGACGAATAATGGACGCTCACCGGCCGCGTGAACGATGAAACACTGCCGCGCGCTGCAAAGATGGTGTCGCGCGCGTTAATGCACGTGGCTGTTTTGCGAAAAATACAACACTGCCACGGAGAGAGGGGAATTGGCAAATGATGCCATCGCAAACGGACGAAACGCGTCGCAAAAAATGATATTCTGCTACTTGCTATTAGCTACTTTGCAGAACGCAGTACCGCCGTGGGGAAGTACGCCGCTGACGAGGATCCTGGGACGGCAACGAAGACCTCCTCGGGACCAGCAACGACGTACCACCGGGTACCGGTGACGAAGATCCGGGAGCAGCACACAAGACCTTCGCACCGTCTTAGGCACCGGTGACGATGATTCCCCGCGTCGCAGGACCATGCGACGACATCGACGATCTCCACAGGACGTCGTGCAGAGTACCTCTCCGGCGGAGCATGCCGGTAAGGTCAGGAAACGCCTCAGAACAGCACATGCACAGAACCTCCACAGCAAAGACAACGCACCTGCGTGTCGATCGGTACGATGTTCCCTCCAGGATTTTTAACTTGTCACATCCATGGAACTGCCGATCACATCGGGGTCACCAATGTAGCTTCTGGGACGCTAGGGATATTACGTTCCAGCTACCGTATACAGAAGGTTAATCAATGATTCCACGTGTATGTAACAAAGACTTTAGTCGAGTCAAGCACGTGAACGTGCTGTAGCGACAGCGGACAAAATGGTTCTGCCGTACGCAGGCGACAACGCAATGCACGCGCCTCTTTCTCCTCGCGGGAGAAGGAGACACTACGGAGGGAGAGAGGCGGTAGTATCCGTTCCCGACAATAATACTGGTTTCAGAGCACTCTCATGAGATGGAGGAGTACTGGTGAAAACAAGATTGCGCTTCGCGATCACAACCAATCGCTAATGTGGCAGCCGAGTACCACGTGACCGTGTTCCCCGCTCTCCTGAAGCTGCTTCACCACGCTCGCTTTACGCTCTATCCCTTTATTCCTATGTCCATGGTGACTCCATATATTATCATCTCACTCTACTGCAAACTTCATCCCTACCATAAGACTGCGCAGTCTATTATGCATGTCTATGCTCCTACCACTTGGTAAATTTATTTCATGTACGGAAATAAATGTTAAATCCAGACCAAGTGATAGAAGGCCCGTCTCCTTACAGGTACCCTCGCCAGTAAACTCGGCTTCCGCTAAGGGAAAAAGCAGCGTAGAAAAAAAGTCTTCTACCACTTGGTAAATTTATTCTAGGTACTGAAATAAATGTTAAATCGAATGTTAATTTGGCATAAATTTCAGTAATTCCAAATACCAAGAGGTAGGAGCATGGTAGGAAACCTTCTTGTGACGCCACTTTTTCCCCTAGCGGAAGCCGAGTTTGCTCGTGAAAGTACACCCATGAACAAAGTCGGCTTCCGTTGAGGTAAAAGCAGCGTAGGGGAAGGACTCCCACCATTTGGCTACTGAAATCACTGTAACTTATTATACACTTACATGAAAGGACCGCATTCAGTTTAACATTTATTTCAGTACCCGACAAGCGACCAAATTTCCGCGTTTGAACGTATGAGGGTAAACGCGATGTATTTTATTGCGCGTGAAAGGAGTAATAAACACACTTGGTCACCAGTCTGTCAACAGCCAGCGTGTATCGGTCATTGTTCAGTGACGCCATCGTCGCCCATGGAACGAGTGGCGAAACAATCTCCCCCACTATAGCAGCAACGTCGGGAAGGTCAGCGGATGGAAACTGAGATAGGCATTTCCGGTATAGTGTTTGAAAGCGGATGTCTTCGGCTGCTCAACCGAGGGTCTGCGAGCACGTGCGTGCGGTGGCAGGTAGAGTCAATTATTGACCTCTCGTGGGCTACGCCCGCCGCCGCACGTCTCGTGTCGGGGTGGAGGGTGGCGGAGGAGGTGGTAACACTCAGTGACCACCTCCACATCGTTTTCGATGTTTCCGCCACCCCTCGACACCACCCCGCTCGCTGCTCGGGTGCAGACCGACCACCGCGTTGGGCGCTCAAGCGCCTGGAGGAGGACGCGCTGATGGCAGCGGCCCTCACTGTGTCCTGGCCAGAGGTTCCGGCTGGACCGGTTGCGGACGTTGATAAGGAGGCCGAATGGCTCCGGGATGCAATGGCGTCTGCATGTGATGCAGCCATGCCCCGGGCCAGGAAGCCCCCTAGGAGGGCCACATACTGGTGGAGCATGACGAGATCGCTGCGCTGCGTGACGTGTGTCACGTGGCGAGGCGCCGCTTCACCAGTGCCCGCCGGCGACGGAACCGCGACTTGGCGAGGGAGCACGAGTTCTACGGGGTCTACCGGCTAGCGACGGTGGACCTCCAGAGCGCCATCAGGGAGGCCAAATCCCGCGCCTGGAGTGAGCTCTTCGAGACGTTGGACCGTGACCCGTGGGGACGCCCGTATAGCATCGTCCTCGGACGTATGCGGCCGGCAGGGTCCCCGGTCACGGAGCGTCTTGACCCCCATGCTCTCGAGCGTGTCGTCGAGACCCTCTTCCCGGTTGATCCGGACGACGGCTCGCGGCCGCTCGAGCCGGCAGACCCGACTAACTGGTCCGCCGAGCAGGGGGTCGCGCGAGAGGAGCTCGCGGTTGCCGTCCGGCGCATCGGGGCCAACAAGGCTCCGGGGCCCGACGGCATCCCCGGGCGGGCGCTGAGCTTGGCCTCACGCGTCCTCGGGCCCCGACTCATTCGGCTGTTTGACAGCTGTATGATGTCGGGGCGGGTCCCGCTGCCCTGGAAGCGGGGCCGGATGGTCCTTGTCCCGAAGAAGGGGAAGCCCGCGGACTCTCCGTCCGCCTATCGGCCGATATGCCTCCTCGACGAGGCGGGCAAGCTTTTCGAGCGTGTGCTCGCTGCCCGCCTGTCGAGGAGCGTGTCCGGCGGTGGTCTGGCAGACTGCCAGTATGGCTTCCGCGAGGGAAGGTCAACGCTTGATGCGATTGACCATGTCCATTCCCTCGCGGGCCAGGCAGTTTCCCGCGGTGGTGTGGCGTTGGCGATGTCTCTCGATATCGCCAACGCCTTTAACACCATCCGCTGGGACACGATCCGGGAGGCACTCCGCGAACACGGGGTGCCTCCGTATCTCCGGATCGTGCTGCTGGACTACCTGTCAGAGAGGGCGATCGACTACCCTGGCCGGTGTGGCACGATCGTGCGACGGAGGGTCAACCGTGGCGTACCCCAGGGGTCCGTTTTGGGACCCCTGCTGTGGAACCTGGGGTACGACTCGGTTCTGCGTGGGCCCCTCCCGCCCGGTGTGAGTGTCGTCTGCTATGCAGACGACACGCTGATCATCGCGGTCGGGAGGGAGTGGACAAGGACCATTCAGCTGGCGGAGGTGGGAGCGGCACTCGTCGTCGCCCGGATCCGGGACCTGGGGTTACAGATCTCGCCGCCAAAGACGGAGGTAGTCATGTTCCATGGGCTACCTCTGTCGCGGCGAGTCCCCCAGGCCTGGGTCCGTGTAGGAGACGCCTGTGTCTGGGTCGAGGGCCGAAGGAAGTACCTCAGCCTCGACCTGGACAGCCGCTGGCGCTTCGAGGAACACTTCGACCGCCTGTTCCCCACGGATTGAGGGCGTGACGACCCTATTGGGTCGTCTGATGCCCAATCTCGGGGGATCAGAAGAGAAGGTACGCCGCCTCTACATGGGGGGGGGGTGCGGGCCATGGCCCTATACGGTTCACCCGTATGGGCCGACGCCCTCATGGCCCGCCGGCGAGGCCGGCAGCTGTTGCGGCGCATACAGCGCCGCATGTCCATCAGGGTCGTGAGGGGCTTCCGCACCATCTCCCACGACGCGGCGGCCGTCCTGGCAGGGGTCGTGCCCTTCGACTTCCAGGCGGAGGCTGACGCCGATATATATCGGTGTTTGAAGAGCCTCCGCCGGAACGGGGTCGACCCGCCGGACGACGCGGTCGAAACGCCAGTTCGTTGAAGCGCCAGAGCCGGCGGCTCGCTCGCGAAAAGTGGCGGCGCCAGCTGTTTGACAGCGGCGCCGCCCGGCAGCGAGCCGTGGGCGCGGTCCTGCCCGTCCTTGATGGATGGCTGGACCGACGGCACGGCAGGCTGACCTACCGGCTCACGCAAGTGCTCACCAGGCATGGATGCTTCGGTGAGTACCTGCGGAAAATAGGAGCCGAGGCGACGGCAGAGTGCCATCAGTGCTGGAGGAGTGTCCGGCCTTTGCCAGGGAAAGACGGGCACTCCGTACAGGGGTAGTGGGAGACCTCTCGCTCCCGGCCGTGGTTGCGGCCATGGTGGGGAGCGAGAGGTCGTGGAGGGCGGTGTCCTTCTTCTGCGAGACCGTCATCTCGCGGAAGGAGGACGACGAGCGGGACCGCGAGACACGCGATCCCGCTCGTCGAGAGAGGAGGAGAGGAGGGGCGAGAGAGTAGGCGTCTCCTCGCTCTCCGGCAGGCGAGGCCTGCGTGTATGGGCGGACGCGTGCGTGGACATCGGGAGCCGGAGCTTCGGCTCCTGTGGCTCCCGCTTTTGCGTGCGCGTCCGCCGGAGCCGCTGATGCGGTCGGGGTGGGGTCCCCGACCGCATCCAAAGCGGCTCGTTAGTGCCGACGTCAGAGTGCAGCTCTCTGACATCGGCGGAGTAGAGAAGGGGGGGTGACCGGGGTTCGGTCACCCCCTGGGGAGGATACGATCGCCCCCCACGGAACGGGCTCCACGATAAGGGGGGCACAGGCGAGGCGGTGGCGGTGCGTTCACACGAGATCCCGCCACCGCCGAGTTCCGCCTGAGCAGGCTGTCGCGGGGGTTTTAGTGGGCGAGAGTCCCACACTACCTCGGAGTCCTACCCCAGGACTCCGAGGTGTGCATAATGCATTTCCTCCGCGTAAAAAAAAAAAAAAAAGGGCGGTCGGTTCAATCTAATGAACGACGCGGCCCGCGATAAACTCGCAACAAAAACTCATATTATGATAGTGTTTGTTGAGACGAATACAACGAACTGCCTCATTATATCATTCCCTGTAGTAGGAAGTGATAAATTAGTCAGATTTTAAGAAGTCAGTTCAACGCAAATCGCCTAGTTGAACCCTACGTGACGAAATAGAAACAAACGATGAAACAAATGAAAACTGTACGTGTTTTGTTTTCAAGAATGAAATGGCCAACACTGAAAATAACAGTCAATTTTTTTTTAAGGTTTAAGAGTGTTGGCCATTTCTTTGTTGAAAACAAAACACGTACAGTTTTCATTTGTTTCATCGTTTGTTTCTATTTCGTCACGTAGGGTTCAACTAGGCGATTTGCGTTGAACTGACTTCTTAAAATCTTACTAATTTATCACTTCCTACTACAGGGAATGATATAATGTGGCAGTTCATTGTATTCGTCTCAACAAACACTATCATAATATGAATAAAAAGATACAGGGTTCCATTTAAAAAAATTAACTTGACTTTGATATCTCCCCCCTACTACACTTACAGAAAAATTATTTATACCATGTACTGTGCCTCTTTGTACCAAACAACTTTTGTACGAACATTTTTTTGGTAACTTTAATCCTTCGTGAGATATTCCACCGTTTCCAGGTAAACGAAACACCCTGTATACAACATTTGCGACAAATGACACGTATAAAATGGACGCAAAAACGATATACATATTATACGTACGACATACATACTTACATATGTACATACATATACGGCATGTCGTAAACGCATTTACGACATGATATAAAATACGTACCCATCTGTAGTGATGGGCACCATCGACTAAATTAAACTATCGACTAATGACTATTTAGTCGCAACATACTATTGACTATTTAGTCGATAGTTTTTAGGCGACTGAAATTTTGCTTTATAGGTTATGTATAGATTATGTCGTTAATTTTTCAGCACCATTAGTGTATTTACCTTTTAGAAATGTATTAGTTCATAGATAGAATTTCAAAAATATAAGTCGTAAACAAATTTATTTAAACAATTACTACTATTCGATTTTTTGTAAGCTGTTTAATATTGGCACTTAAAAAATTAACTGCACTAAATTTTTTATGTAAATCAATTAGGTCATAAGCAATAATTTGCACAGTTCTTGATAGTGCATAAAAAAATATATGAAAAAATTGCAATTGGTTTGCATCCCGAAGAAAATAATCAAGATCCAGTCAATAGCGATCAATAGCTCGATAGTTCGAGCGAGTCGCTTGAAGCGACTAAATTTAATCGACTAAAGTAGTCGACGATTGAAAAAGTTAGTCGACTGAAAGTAGTCGTTGGTTACTATTGACTTAGTTGATAGTTTTTAGTCGATGGTGCCCATACTACCCACCTCTGGTCATTTTACATGTAAATGAAAATTGAAAATATAGAATGAAATTTTGTTAAGAATAAGCTTAATTTTTAAGTAAATCGATAATGAATATTTAATTGGGTATATGTATAGATTTGAATATATATTCATTATTTGTTATTTGATTTGTGTTAACATTTATAAACAGTGGCAGTATTATTGTATTATCAGTTTTCTACAATAACCTGATATAAAATAATGGTTACCCCTGTAACATAGTGTAAGATCCACAGAAAAGGGGTATTACTTGCATAATAGGAAAACAGATAAACGGTTGGAAATGAAGTCTCTCATTAAAAAATGATCATTTTTATTGTTACATTCCCTTTCAAGTCATATCGCAAATTCGCCAATATCCTATATTTTACTGTAAATGTAATTAAAAGCTAACTGTTGTATTGTTGTTTATATGATGTACTACATATTAATAATCATTAAAAATACAACAAAAAGATGCCAAATACATTTAAATTAAAAATTGTTAATTTTTTACATTGACTGTAGATATAAAATATAATTTATAAACTATGTACATAATTAAAAGTTATTTAGTTACCAGCGAGACATATAATTATAAATTAATTTGTTCAATTGATTTTAACGTGACCAAGCTTAAAAAACAGATAAACTCATCGAGAAAAAATAATTTTATTTATAAGATTTGAGTTATAAAAGAAGTCCTCTAGAAAAATGATCCTTCTGTCTCCCATTTTTTATAAAATTTGTAGAACCACTAAATATTTTGTTCTAACTCCAGCAATAAGGGACATAACTAAATTACTTATTTATGGTAAACAAAGAGGTAAATGGTTAAATGCTAGTTTCTATCTTATTCACTAATTTACAAATTTTGGTATCAAATATCCTGTATAAACATTTAAAATGTTTCGTTTTTGATCCTACATACTTTAAGTGTGTAATAGTAAGCAACTACAATGTATGGCACAACATGTACATTGACAAAGAGGTAATGACATAATGCTCAGTGCTGGTAATTCAAAAATGAGAAAAGTATAATTGACATATGTATAAGCTAAACTCAAACAAGGAAAAGAATAATTAAAATAGAGAATAGACGAAGTATAAAATGTAGTAAAAAATGATTAATTATGTTACAAATAAAAAATGGAGTAAAATATTTACTTTCACACTGGAAATAAATTTATTTATACTTACACAAACTTAGCTTTCTAATTTTTTTTAAAATGCCATAATACAGATAATTTATGAGTGATAAAAATATATTTATTATTTTGTAATATAATATAATTATAGATTAAAAACCATAACTTCTTATTTCAATAATAGACAGATTGGTCTGCAATTAGAAAGATTGATTTTAGTGTTTTTATTATTTAATATCTTAATAATGAATTTCATACTACATACCTTAATATATTAAACATTTGAATTATCACACATCAATTTGTATATCACTGTCTTCAGCTTCACTTTCAGTACTAATCATAGCATCTTCTCCTACTAACAAGGCGGCAGGTAGATTTTGTGGTACGTTATCGATATCTAATCTCGGTGTTGAATAAACATTTAATACTTGAATTGTTGTTGGAGAAGTTGAAAGGCATTGTGGTACTGATCCTAATGGATCTGAATTTAATGTATCGCAGTCCAATGGTGTTGATAGTTGTAACTGTAAATTATGTAACTCAGGTATATGTGGCCGAATCTAAAATATGAAATGATAAATACTCAAAGAAACTTTTAAGTTCAGCTACATAAATTATTTAATTGTAAGAATTTTACCTTTAATCCATCTGCTGTGTGAGGATTCCTACAACCTCTGCATCTACACTCCACGCAAGGTTTACTTTCAACATAACAGGGACACCGTTGACCACAACAAGTTAGTTTTCCAGGTATTGCTGTAGCATTCCCACATCTACACCCTTTTCTCTTACTCCGCGCAGAACTCGACCTTGGTTTTTTAAAACCTGACGACTGCTCAAAACAGAACGAGTTCTATTACTGTTGGCTATTACGAAAAGTTCAAATAAAAATAAGAATTGTAGACTAATGCAGATGTAAGCACGATATTTGGTAAATACATACTACAGGGAATATTATATGATAAAAATGGCATGAAATCATTTATCTGCATTAATCTTCGTATGGGACCTATTATAAAATATATATGTGTAAAATTTATTTATATCTAATGTTAGTAATGAAAAATGTTGAATGTTAATTAAGTATGGATTTTTAAAAGTTATTAATTGTTAGCCAAATCTAGAAATATGATTGTACCTTACAAGTAATATTAATGAGGATGCACATCGTTTAGCATTCATATAAAAGTTATAGTGCAATGTAAACATCCAGTAAGGCATAAAATTAATCGAATGTTTATTGAAATTACTTTGCTGCCCTTTGAAGATTTTTTCTGAGAAGGGGTCCCATATTTAAGGTGGGAAGATGGAATACATTTTACCCCTCCTACAGAGCTGTGTTGACTTCCATCCAAATCCTGTTGTCCTACTTCTGTATCTTCCACAGCAGCTGCTTTCCGTTTTATTGTTATTTTGTTACCAGACCCAGCATACATCACAGAGTATATTGAGGATCCATTTGATACAGTACGAATAGCAGGTAATTCTGTACAATGTATAAACAAAGTTTATTCATCAAAATGATATTTTTTTCTGTTTTCCTCATGCACTTTTAATTACTTTAGAGCAAATGTATGAATCTTTCAGATAATAGTCGCTTTTCAATAAAATAAAGTAAATAAAGAGAAAAAACAATTTTACTTTTTTTATAATATTTAGTTTAATATCCAAAAGAAAGGGACAAACTACTTGATTAATTTAGAAAAATAGTGAAGTTGTAAATGAAACAAGATTGTAAACAGGAAGTATATTTTAATTATTAACATAAGTGGTTGAAGAGAAAGATGAAGAAACAAAACCTTATTCAGAGTTGAACAAAGCATTTTCATTCATAGTCAGTCCTTGGTAAAAAGTTTTGAAATATTTAAAAAATACTGTACATGATGACCCTTTGACCCCTCCTTAGCAGACTTTTCAGATCGGTTTTTTCACTCCCATCGCTTAATTTGCAACATCACTATTCCCATAATATTGATTATACGTATATATGTTTTAATATCAAAAATACTAACTTGCTTTTATAGACCACATGTTGTAGGAGATATTGTTTCTAGTTACACAAAATTAACAAATTCTATAAGTATTTAAAAACAAAATTAAAGAAATTTAACACTTTCTATGAAATGTCTGATTAAATATTGTTTAACATTCATTAAAATAATTTCTAACTTCCTTCATTTACACATAATATGTTATGGCATAAATAGAAAAAAAAGTATTGGTCAAAGCACTCTTTATTCCTCTTAGCAAATATTATATATTCTCAAAATTTTCAATCGTGTTCCTTTAATAGCCTGTGAAATGATAAAAAAGATTTTGTACAATCACCTTTTTCACAACTTTACACTTAATTATTAGTTTCTATGGGTAATGTAATAATTGTCAATACACTTTATAATTTAATATAGTTTCCGTTTACTATTTTTACAAATTATAGGTTCTATATATTAACCCCTTGCACTATTATTTAAGTCGCAACCAATGCAGGCCACAGTCAGTGACAAAATCACTGGCTTGGTAAACATTCCATGACCCTGATGCGTGTTTCCTATGTTTGAGCTGTATTCCATACCACAAGTATCACATGATGTTATAATGCAAGGGGTTAATATCTAATAATAATAGCAATAATAATAACAACAACAGACCTTATTTGAATATGTTTACAAGTTTACCTAGATTGTGATTATTTGTGTAAATGTAGAAGTATTATATTTAGATTAAATACACAAATTGAATTATTTTGTAGTATAAAAGCTACAGAAAAATTATTTAATGTAAAAGATAGATGAATATTTATAAGTAAATACTGCTGATTCTCATAAGAACTAAAAGTCACAGTCATATGACAAATAAATTAGCTAAAATCAAAACATAGACAGTAGTATTTAATTTTCCAGCAGTATAGTAGTAGCAAATGTGTCAACATTTATTATATATCTACATTAAACTTCTCTCATGTAGTGATTTTGACTTACATATTATAAGAATCACATTATTTACTTCAGAACAATTTAATCTACAAGTACAAAATACTGCTATATTCATGTATGCAAATAGTCTTCAAACATTTTTAAATACAAGGTAATAAATTGTTATTTTCTCCTTTTCATAAATTAGAAGAAAAAAATGTAAAATAATCTGTTTTTCACATATCTTTAATTTTAATAAATGATGTCTTTGTGTATGAAGCTTCTTAATGTTTGATTTCGACAAACAATTTATTCGCATAAATAATTATAATTGAAAGTTGTGATTTTGACTCTGAATGTAAAATTTTAAATGCATAATAATCACTGCATAATAGTCATCTTTTAAACATAGTTAAAAAATTTTAGTATTATACAAAATTATAAAAAAATAGTCACTAATTAAAAATACTCGTACAACTATTTCTCCATACTTTACGTTTATGAATCCATATTTTATTACATTGATAGTAAATTAAGACATCACATATTCATATTATGAAAGTAAAACTATATCAAAGTATAAAAAGTAAATACATATATTATTTTATTAAATGGTAATAAATAAGCAAAAGATTAATGAAGAAAGATTAGTTTCTTTATTATCATGTTTGTGTTTTCAAGCACTATAAGTGTTCAAAAAGTGTCTTATTCACATATTACATTTTACATCAATAAAATAATAATATAAATACTGAGAATTCATTTGTTTATACATAGACAAACAATATACTATACCAGGTATACTTTGTGATATCGTTTCGGGAGTTTGTATAGTATTTCCTTGCGTCTGGGTTGAAGTTGTACTTGTGTAAACACATGGTAAAATACTGTACGCAGACTTTGACAAACCAGCAGTACTTTTAAACTCATCTTTGAAGCCAGAACCTTCTTGTATAAGTTCCATAAGACTGGTAACACCAATAGCAGATGCACTATTGCCTGTTTTATTGGAAGACACCGAAAGTATTAAACTTCGATAAATGTTTGTGTTTGTCAAGTATTCACACAGTTTTTTATAACACTGTAACAATATTCGTAATTGAACATTCTCGACATATTTGTCGTAGTCCTTGCACCAACCACACGAAGGTTTAAGTTTCTTACGTCCACCCCTACACCCACGACACACATGATGTTGACAATTAGTTTCAGTTGGTGTATGAGGTTCAATTAACAAATTTGAACACACAGTACAGCTAAGGCTCTGTCGCAAATACGGAACTAGCCTATATAGATCTGTCCACGAATTTGGATCATCAGCGTCTGCTTGTAAAACTAATCGACACGTTGATACGTAAAGACTCGTGGCGTTCATCTTTTTTCTAATTTTTGAACGAGCGATACGTATGATTACACTGGGAAATTAACTAAAGAAAGCAACACAACATTGTCGATACACACAAACAAAACATCAGCCATATTTAATTTCGTAGCGTTTAAATCACGTCGCATACACAAGCTGGAAACTCCCGTGGAGGGGATGATCCCTTAAAGACGCCAAGTGTACTTTCGAACTTTGCCACGAAGCAAGGGCACTACGGTCTTATGGTTCTGTTATCGACCTAGGAATAGGACCTTGCTCTCCGTCTTCTAATTTCTAGGTCCATGGGTTCAATCGAGCATAGACATTGATAGACATATACAGGGTATTTCACGTAACTTGACCACCTTAAATATATCGCTTATTTTGTATGACAGAAAAAATATCAGGGGAGAAAATATTCTGTTCGAAGGCGCCAATACGGTGATGGGCCGAATTTTTTCCTCAAGGTCATTTTTTTCGAGATTTCAAGGTCATCGAATTTTTTTTAATGGGACTACATATTTTCACTACAACACTCTTATAGCATATAAAAAAACAAATCCAACGAGGTGCAATATGTTGACCTTCACGTGAACTTTAGCGAAAAAATCATGAAATGTTTGTCAGTAAGCTCAGTACGCGTTTGGGGACGGTAAATGAAGGAATTTCAATTTCATTCGAAGAGTGTTTAGTTAAATCTTTATTTTAGAAGGTGTTCAAAATGTGCACCATGAACCTGGATACATTTTTGGAGGCGGTAAATAAATTCTTGCTGCACATTTTTAAGTTGCTCTGCAGTAATTGACCTATATTCATGTAGATCTCTTTGTCGCATGTTTTCTGCTGTTGTGGGAACATCATTGTAAACTTTACTTTTTAGGTGTCCCCACAGAAAGAAATCAAGTGGCGTAAGATCCGGCGATCGAGCTGGCCAACAAATTCTTGCACCACGTCCTATCCAACGATCGGGAGAAATTCTGTCTAATACATTGCGTGCGACGAGTGCATTATGAGCTGGACAGCCGTCATGCTGAAATCACATCCTTGACCAATATTGTAACGGAACGTCTTCTAGCAATATGGATAATTCATTTTTTTTTAAATCTGCATATTTTTGACCATTGTAATAATGTTCCTTCGAAAAAGAATGGGCCAATAACTCGATGGTTGATACTACCGCACCACACATTTACACTCCATGGTCGCTGATTCTGAACTTGTCTCAGCCAATCCGGGTTTTCCACAGACCAATAATGCATATTGTGCTTATTTATTTGCCCTTTATTCGTGAATGAGGCCTCATCAGTAAATAACACATAATCAAGAAAATGTTGGTTATTCTGTACTTGATTCAATACCGAGTTACAGAAGACACGTTGGTTTTCAAAATCGTTATCATCAAGTGCTTGATGTAACGAAACGCGGTATGGATGGAATTTATTGCGATTCAAAATTCGCCAAACGCTTGTACAAGACAAGGCAGACTCGGATGCAATCTGTGAGCAACTAACATGAGGATTTGCTTGTACTGCAGGCAAAACTGCAATTTCAGCTCTTTCGTTTGTTTTAGTTTTAGTACGATTTCTTTTAGGTGAAACGACACTGCCTGATTCAGTAAATAATTTTACCATGCGGTCAAAATTTTGCCTGGAAGGAACGCGAAGATCAGGATGTCTTTCTTCATACAATCGTTGTGCATGCGTTGAGTTCCTTCCTGCTTCTCCGTAGATTAAAATCATTTCAACTTTTTCTGCTGTAGTGTACATGATGGATAAGCACTGAGATACCGATACTGTACCTTGTTGTACTGATACTGATTGTAAAGCGATAATCGCTTGCTAAGATTACCGCTTTGATAATAATGCTTGTAAACATACTTCAGCCGATGAAGGAAGAATACGAATGTCTGTTTACAAGCACCAGGGACAATTACACGGTACACTGTTCCAATGAAATTGAAATTCCTTCATTTACCGTCCCCGAACGCGTACTGAGCATACTGACAAACATTTCATAATTTTTTCGCTAAAGGTCACGTGAAGGTCAACATATTGCACCTCGTTGGATTTGTTTTTTTATATGCTATAAGAGTGTTGTAGTGAAAATATGTAGTCCCATTAAAAAAAATTCGATGACCTTGAAATCTCGAAAAAAATGACCTTGAGGAAAAAATTCGGCCCATCACCGTATTGGCGCCTTCGAACAGAATATTTTCTCAACTGATATTTTTTCTATCATACAAAATAAGCGATATATTTATGGTGGTCAAGTTACATGAAATACCCTGTATAATAGGCTGCACGGTCTTATGGGTAGGGATGAAGTCGGTACTAGAAAAAGAGGACAATAACTGGAGTGACTTTCCTCCCCTTCTAATGGGACCGTTGGTGGGGAATTCTCTTACGTTTGTAATGGAGGCACTACACGCGTACAGCTATGGACCTAAAGGACAGTGCCTTGTTTTGCGAGGGTGTGCCGAAAAACGAAAGGAGAATTAACCATAGACATATACAGGGTGTCCCAAAAATGTCCTCCGACCAGGAAATGGGGTACCCGGGGGGTGCATTGGAACAACTTTTTCCTTAGCAACAATGTAAACTGAGGCTTCGTTACCGAGATATTAATGAAAAACCGCGACCAATCAGAGCGCGAGTTTGCCAGCCGAGTTCCCCCGCTAGCGGTGGCTACGCGCTACACTTGTACTACGAAGCTCCGAACAAGTAGGTCACCATGCATCGCAGGAAGCCGCGTATAATAATAGCAAATAAACAAGACGTAACAAATAAAATCATACTTTTTATCATCTGTCGTTTGTTATTTAAAGAAATTAATGAATGAAACGTAAATGTGGGCAAATTATGTGTAACGTAAAAAGACGAATGCACATTTACATTTTTGTAAATTCCTTTTTACGAATTTGTAAATTTTCTTTTCAAATAACGTGTGAACGAAAAGGTAATGTAACAGAGAATAAACGAGAAGTGATCGTAATTCGGTATTGGTATAAAAATTCGTAGTTTAATAACTGTCAACAATGTTACTGATAATGAATAAGTTTCTTCAAAAAGCCCGAAGAAAAAGTTAGGTACAGAAACTTGCAGAATTATCGCCGGAAATAAGCCATAGCTTGCGTTAAATTAAGAAAATAATAATCAGCAATAAATTGATTAGAACTCACCCTTTCGGAAATTCACCTGCAGTTTGCAAACCTGTGTCACTAGGTCACTGAACCGATCCTGGTCATCGACGGCCGAAACAGTTCGCAGGTATACCTCACCAGCCGAAGTTAAGGGTTGTAACGACAAGTGCATCCTGGTTATCCCACAGAATACGTACTCGCTTCACTGCACGACCACTAACAATGATCACCCGGCACAATCACTAAATGTATTTTTAATCCAACGTGTTGTTATTACGTTAGGAAAATTCGTGGCCCCGGAAAGGATCGATTGTTTTCAACTTTCCAGATGTTTTACGTAACCAAACACTTGCACAGCAATACCCGCATATCCGTTATTCTGTACGTGCCACCATAACATTGCGTAATACTCCCGTGAACTGAACATCTCTATCGCCCGATTGCTAACCGACTGACAGAATTTTTCCTCTACCCCCAAGTAGTTTCCCATCGTTACATTGTGAGTTCACTCCCACCACAACAAGATTTAGGTAGAAACAAACCAACGGTTCTAGGATAACACGTGCTTTGCAGAAGTGGAAGGAAAGGACCGTCGCGCAGTTTCTCCAAGGCGCCGTAGCCCGTTAATTTATTGCCAGGGTACCTACTCCTTCGAGATTGAAAACAGACATCACGTGCATCGGCTTAAAAATGCGAACTGGGCGATACCCTGCCATAAACCGTTTCGGCCGTCGATGACCAGGATCGGTTCAGTGACCTAGTGACACAGGTTTGCAAACTGCAGGTGAATTTCCGAAAGGGTGAGTTCTAATCAATTTATTGCTGATTATTATTTTCATAATTTAACGCAAGCTATGGCTTATTTCCGGCGATAATTCTGCAAGTTTCTGTACCTAACTTTTTCTTCGGGCTTTTTGAAGAAACTTATTCATTATCAGTAACATTGTTGACAGTTATTAAACTACGAATTTTTATACCAATACCAAATTACGATCACTTCTCGTTTATTCTCTGTTACATTACCTTTTCGTTCACACGTTATTTGAAAAGGAAATTTACAAATTCGTAAAAAGGAATTTACAAAAATGTAAATGTGCATTCGTCTTTTTACGTTACACATAATTTGCCTACATTTACGTTTCATTCATTAATCTCTTTAAATAACAAACGACAGATGATAAAAAGTATGATTTTATTTGTTACGTCTTGTTTATTTGCTATTATTATACGCGGTTTCCTGCGATGCATGGTGACCTACTTGTTCGGAGCTTCGTAGTACAAGCGTAGCGCGTAGCCACCGTTAGCGCGGCAACTCCGCTGGCAAACTCGCGCTCTGATTGGTCGCGGTTTTTCGTTAATATCTCGGTAACGAAGCCTCAGTTTACATTGTTGCTAAGGATAAAGTTGTTCCAATTCACCCCCCGAGTGCCCCATTTCCGGGTCGGAGGACATTTTTGGGACAACCTGTATAGATGGAGCATAAGCTACCACTTTGGGCGTGGCGACCGTAGGATTGGAGGGGAAAAGGCAGCGGTCGTTAGAGGTACGTCGGTTAGCTCCGGATGCATTCTGTTCGATGCGGATCGTTATTAATGGCTGGTGGGCTGTGTGCAGACTATTATTTCATGCTTTATATTATATATTAATTTTGTTAAATACATATATCTATAAAAACTACATGACACACGGAATTTTTAACGTATAATAGGTATATTCTTGTCATCTCTCATAGCATACGTCTATGTAACGTGATTGTATACCGGAATAGCACCGAAAAGGAAGGAAGTTACCCGATTTACCATTATCCATCCCCTTACCGCGAATCTTACTCCCCCGCTCAGTTAATGCTCCATCTATACAGGGTGTTCGACAACTAGTGTGAAAAAATTTAAGGGACGATTCTTTGAGGCAAAATAAGACGAAAACCAAGAATAACGAAATTGCGAAAAATGCTTCGTTTGTTAGTTATAAGCGTTTAAAAATTGACTCAAATCATGGCAATCCGCGCGCACGGAGTGTCAGCGGATCACGGCTCATCAGGGGCGTACAGTCACTTTAAAGACTCAACGACGTGCAGGAAAAGTCGGTAGAACAGCTGTATACTTACCCCGTAGAAGATGTCGATAACTTGTGCCCGCGGTATTTGAGTCGAATCCACTTATATCGCATTAACTCTGATAACTCGATAAAATTCGCAAGAAATGTAAATATCTTCTTACGAATATTATCGAGTAGAGAGGATTAATGCCCCCTCTAGTTGTCACGTATCACAATTGTCCTGTTCTCGAGTATCCATGAAATTAATCCCCACATGCACGTACACCACAGAAGTCCGCGAAAAGTGTCTACACGCACTGAGCCATTGTCCCGACCCCGAAAAATGTTTACACACTGCGCGATTAATTAGACACGCGAGGGGTTCCTCCGTTGGGTTTAACACTCTACAGGTTACACAAAACTAACACTCAAAGTAATTAATATAAAACTATTTAACACTAATTTTTAATCTACACTAACTAATTTATAACAACTATTTATACTAATTTTTAACACGCTATAAATAATAACATCTACAATATTTAATAAAACTTGCAATAATTAATAAAATCTACAATATTTAATAGAACCTGCAATAATTAATAAAATCTACAATACTTAATAAAACCTACAATAATTACTAAAATCAACAATAATTAATTTGCACTATTTATAACGACGACGTACGTGACACTACTAAATAATCACTACATAATCGATAAATAAACTAAAACATAGTTTTCCGAACATGAACTCTATTTGCTCGTAGAATGCAAAGGACACCGTTCGGAAAGGACAACTGATATTGTTGAACTGATCCACCCTCGTTAGGATCGATGTGGCGTAATAGGTCGATCCCCACTCTTTCATGGTCAATACTTTTTGGAAAGGAAGAGCTGCATAGGAAAGTGTCTTGGAGGTCGCGTTTCTTTTCGTTGTTACGTCCCGCGTTGCGGTCGTTACTCTGCTTATAATTTCGGGTCCTGGCTCTTTTAAGGTGCTAAAGCACGCCCTGTCTACACTTATCGGTGAAGTACGTGGTTTGGATTTGGAACGGGAGGAATAGGAAATCACTCTCGTTTATAATAATAATGAAGATATATTCTAACAATCAAAATAGAAATAAAAGATACAAATAAGTCTTAACATACCAATGGTGATGAAGATGAATGATACGCTCGTGTCGCTTTCAGTCGGTTCGATCGGGATTTCGGGTCCTTGAAAGGGCGGAAGACTCGCTGGCGCTCGGAGCCGTGATACAGGGTTTAAGCACTGCGGGATACGTTGTCGCCGTCTCGGACGTTGCACTTCGCGGTCCGGTGTCTTATAAAACTCGTCTGTAGGCCGCGCGTAATCGCGAGGTCCCGTCGTACAAGGAAGAGATATCGTATCGAAACCCGAACTGAACAGCTGAGTGACCGCTGTCGCTCAACCCGCTGTTACGTATAAAAGATTAAACCGGAGCGCGATTGTCGAAGAGCGAACGAACAAAGCGTAGAAGAATATCACACGAGCCGAATCTGTCACGATGTAAATGCGAGCCGGAATACTGCGCGACTCCTTGGTTTTGAACAATCCTTTTATAAGTTCTTCCCCCCTTCCTTTTGTTAGAAAACGCCCAAGACACGGGGTAGCAACAGGCTATGATTCACGATGGTCGCCGAAACGGAGTTTTAGAATCGCTGACGTTTCCGTCAGTGTCCCAAAAAGGGGACAATTACTCCGTTGCTTCCACGTGTCGCTGAATTAACGGTTTTCGCTCGTTCTTCGCGTGTGAAAGTAATATGATAAAAGTGTGCAATGGAAAGAGGTTCTGAGAATACAGGATATAACATCGTATATTCTTAGAGCAACATCTTATTTTTTCTCATACACCCTCTCGGGGCCTCGGGGCCACTTGGCTTCGATGCGGAGGGTGTGCGAGTCTGAACATTATAAAACTGTCTCTTGTCTTCTGCAGGGCGACCACCCGCGTATTGCCTGTAACGTATTACTGCCATCGACGAAGACCTTGCCTATTGTGTTTTCAGTTGTCCCTCTTGACATTAACTTGTAAAAAGAAGTTTCAACGTCGAATGTCAACTCCATGTTAGAAACGCTTCATATTACACCGAATGTATGTGTTTAACACTCTTCTTTATTTTATTTTATGTAGTTTCTTCATGCATTGTAATGCAGGTTGCGGCAAATTTCATCTTAGTTTCATTCTAATATCATTATACGTTGTACGTATTTACGTGATTACGTAAGTACGTAATTCATTCTAATATCATTATACGTTTGTATGATCCATGTTAATTGCATGTTATTTTTTTGCGAATACAAGAACCTCAAACACTTGGAGTAAGATCGAAGTGGTAATAAAATGTGCAATGCACATAAAACATACAGTAAGTCAATATTCAATATTTGAGGAATAAAGATATTATCCTATCTAGCGTAGGTTTTATTAAGTATTGTAAATTTTATTAAATATTGTAGGTTTTATTAAATATTTTAGATTTGATTAATTATTGTAGGTTTTATTAAATATTTTAGATTTGATTAATTATTGTAGGTTTTATTAAATATTGCGATTACGTAGTGATTATTTAGTAGTATCGCGTATGTCGTCGTTATAAATAGTGCAAATTAATTATTGTAAGTTTTATTAATTATTGTAGGTTTTATTAAGTATTGTAGATTTTACTAATTATTGCGAGTTTTATTAAATATTGTAGATTTTATTCATTATTGCAGGTTTTATTATATATTGTAGGTTTTATTCATTATTGCAGGTTTTATTAAATATTGTAGGTTTTATTAATTATTGCATGTTAGAAATTAGTATAAATACATGTTATAAATTAATTAGAGTAGGTTAAAAATTAGTGTTAAATAGTTTTAAATTAATTATTTTGAGTGTTAGTTTTGTGTAACCTGTAGAGTGATAAACCCAACGGAGGAACAGCTCGCGGGTCTACTTAATCCCGCAGTGTATAAACATTTTTCGCGGTCGGGACAATGGCTCAGTGCGTGTAGACACTTTTCACGGACTTCTGTGGTGTACGTGCATGTAGGGATTAATTTCATGGATACTCGAGAACGGGACAATTGTGATACGTGACAACTAGAGGGGGCATTAATCCTCTCTACTCGATAATATTCGTAAGAAGATATTTACATTTCTTGCGAATTTTATCGAGTAATCAGAGTTAATGCGATATAAGTGGATTCGACTCAAATACCGCGGGCACAAGTTATCGACATCTTCTACGAGGTAAGTAAACAGCTCTTCCACCGACTTTTCCTGCACGTCGTTGAGTCTTTAAAGTGACTGTACGCCCCTGATGAGCCGTGATCCGCTGACACTCCGTGCGCGCGGATTGCCATGATTTGGATCAATTTTTGAATGCTTATAACTATGTAACACTTGTTATAACTGTAGAACACTTCATTTGTGCTAATAATACTCAGAATTCCGGCCATATCGGTAACGTTGGGTATTGACATTAAAATGGTAACAGGGCTACGTAGCCCTGTGGACGTGGGACAGAAAAAAGCATTGGATGATAGGTCTATTCTATACCTAGTCGGTGGTAATAGGAAAGGAGGGTAAAGGTGAAGTTGACACTGATTGAAGAAGTGTGAAACTGTTAGAGATCCTTTTAATAAACGCATGTCAAGATTATAAAATAATCAATATTCACTTAGAAACGAATGTTTAAACATGTGCAAGTTGCTTTCGCTTCCTATCCTAGCACTCACAATCATTGCAGATATGTAAATCGCTCGTTATCGATAACCGGGAAGAAACGCATCGACGAATCAGGATAAATCTTAGAAATTAATAATTATAAGATTGGTCAGTAGTAACTAAGGTCATTTTGTAATTAAACAAAAAGGTGTATAAAGAAAAATGAAAAGACATTCATTACATCGACAACATTGCAATAGAAAAGACATATAGAATTACCTTTGTTAATTAAATTCGTTTTTCCTTCATAATTTGTTTAAAATCGTTTCTTGTAATAGTTTAAATATAGTTCCAAAGTTTAATTTAAATCCTAATTGCAGTTTATAATTATCGTTATAATTTCCTTTTATTTACAATTATCTATAATGCTATCGTGTTTCACTCAATTACATTGAGACTCAAGATTCAAACAGATGTAATAGGAGAAGGGAAAAAAGTGAAGTTGGCACATGTAGGAAGGAATTGAAATTAGTAGATACTCATCCAGAAGGATAGATTTCAAATTATTTATGTTTGAACAATTGCTCTTTATCTCCCTCTCCTAATATGAAAACCAATACTGAGATGTTAAAACGCTCGCGAATTGGAAAATTGATAAATGAAAGGAAATGCATTAGCAAATAGGAAGTCGTTCTAATTAATTAATAATTTCCTGATTGGATGTCGGTATCTAAGACATTTTGATAATAAACAAATTGTATTTGTTTTTAAAATCGGGCAAGGAGATGACTCTCCTAGTTTCTTTTTTCCGCCATTCATCTCTGGATATTACAACTATCCAGACGCGTTCTCGAAACATAAAAAGTTTTTGTAAAAGTTCTTAGTAAATTCATTTACATAAGCGTAAATAAATATTGAAATTAAAATTAAAGAGTTGTGAACAGTTTAAATCGTAATTGTTGTTTAATTGAATATTTAGATACAATTACACAACTAAAAGCGCCCGATAGGCGCTAGCTCACGCCATTTTTGCCAAGAAGCTTTAAAATTCACTAAGGAGAACGCAACATCAGTAACGTCGAGTATTGACATTAAAATGGTAACAGGGCTACATAGCTCTGCGAACATGGGACAGAAAAAAGTAGTGATGGGAACCATCGACTAAATTAAACTATCGACTAATGATTATTTAGTCGCAACATACTATCGAACGAAATTTTGCTTTATAGGTTATGTATAGATTATGTCGTCAACTTTTCAGCACCATTGGTGTATTTACCTTTTAGAAATGTATTAGTTCATAGATAGAATTTCAAAAATATAAGTCGTAAACAAGTTTATTTAAACAATTACTTCTATTCGATTTTTTATAAGCTATTTAATATTGGCACTTAAAAAATTAACTGTACTAAATTTTGTATGTAAATCAATTAGGTTATAAGCAATAATTTGAACAGTTCTTGATAGTGCATAAAAAATATATGAAAAAATTGCAATTGGTTTGCATCACGAAGAAAATAATCAAGATCCAGTCAATAGCGATCAATAGCTGTATAGTTTGAGCGAGTCGCTTGAAGCGACTAAATGTAATCGACTAAAGTAGTCGACGATTGAAAAAATTAGTCGACTGCAAGTAGTCGTTGGTTACTATCGACTTAGTCAATAGTTTTTAGTCGATGGTGCCCATACTACCCACCTCTGGGCAAAAGAAAAAGCATCGTATGATAGGTCCATCCTATACCAAGTCGGTGGCAGAGGTCTACGGGTCTCGTCTCGCGTAGCCAGCGTAGACGGTCGTAGACCAGTGATGCCAGAATCGTGGAACTTGGTTGAACTTGGTTCCACCACCACATCCCTGTGGACCGGGGAATAGAATACGGCCACGGTATTCCCTGCCTGTCGTAAGAGGCGACTAAAAGGGACCGTTGGGATCGCGGGACTGTGGCACCCGCGGTCCGGTGGGGGG
>NW_015374244.1:66300-66618 GCF_001272555.1 Dufourea novaeangliae | reverse complement strand
CCGTTTCTGGCGGAGCGGGCGCTGGGGAGGTACCGGTTGTGTTCGCAAGAGATCCCGGTGCCTCCCCGTATAGTGCCGAGCCCGGCCACCGTGAGTGGTTTAGTGGGTATTTCCCCTGGGCACCAGCCCTATTGGGGATGAGTCCCACACTACCCCCGCCCACTCCACCAACTCTGGGGAGCTTTTAGTGGGTATTCCCCCTGGGCTTCGCCCTGTTGGGGGTGAGTCCCACACTAGCCCCGCCCACTCCTCCCACACATGGGGGAGGGGGGGGGTGTGCATAAACGCATTTCCTCACGTAAAAAAAAAAAAAAAAAA
>NW_015374244.1:54135-65644 GCF_001272555.1 Dufourea novaeangliae | reverse complement strand
ACATTTCGCCGCTAACGAAAACCGCTGCAGCTGGTCCACGTATATACGATGCCGAATGGTCTTTCGCTTTTCTACATATGAAAAGAAAAGAACACAATTGAAATAGTAATTTTAATAACACAAGATAAAATATTAAGATTGCTATGAACTTATCTTTTTTTTGTTGAATTATTCTGTAATTTTGCTTCCTCACTTGTGAGTAGAAGGGAGTCAGTCAGAAACAAACTAACAACAAAGAATGGATGGAACACAAAGTGGGATTTAAACCGACCAAGTCAGATGACGTCACGGGGCCTCGGCGTGAGGTGATGGTATCGTTCGGTTTACAATGTAATACACATAACGAATCACCCATGAATAAAAATTTAAATTTTTACTCCTTTCAGTGTAATTTCTTAAAAATGTTATGAATAAATGTAGGAGACTCTCCTAATGAAAAAAAGTCCAAACCCGACATAAATCAGACTATATTTAATAACATACAATTCGTATCGCAACATTAAGGGAAAAGTGGGATAATTGGTCACAATTTTGCTTTTTCGTTGAAATAAAAATAATTGTTTATTTTATTCATATCTCATCATTTGCAAAGATTGTTAGTATTGTGGCAGTATTCTAACTTGCAAGCATTCGACAATGAAAAACTACTTTTAAGTATTGAACTTGGTTCCATTCGTGCATTGTTTTACTATGCTGATATAGTATTGGATGTTCCATTTATTCCTTGAAACAAAATTTACTTTGCTGCTGATGATAGCTTGTGAAATGTGATTACAAGCATCTTAGTTTTGATTGTATACATAATTATTTATTTATGTAATTGTGTAATTGCAATTTTGTATTTTAACCACAGTTAAATAAAGTATTTGGAATTATTCATTAATACTGTTTAGAATAATGTTCAATCTGTATACATAAAAGCAGAAGGGATGCAGCAAAACAATTTTTATTCATACCTTATGTCGCGATACAAATTCTATCTTCTTAAATAGACTCTAATTTATGCCATCTTTGAACTTACTTTCATTAGGAAAATCTCCTACATTTATTCATAACATTTTTAAGAAAGTACACAATAAAAGATCATACGCGTCGCCGAATACGTTATTGTTCCATTATGTCAAAAGAGTCTTTTGAAAAGAGGTACTTTAGGAATTTCAGAGGTTTTGAAACGGATCATTATTCGCAGTATACTGCTTTTTCGAGCGCCTAAAGCACTTCTTTCAAAACCTCTGAAATTCCTAATTATCTCTTTTGACATAATGAAACAATAACGTATTCGGCAACGCGTATGATTGCCCTTGCCGTTGAAACAGCTTTTAGAAGTTGATTACTATCGAAATTTCCAAACTATTGCAGTTAAATCTAATACATTTTTGTACGAATGTTCGGAGTAGTAATGAGTAGGGTTTTAAGGATAACATATAGTTGTAAAAATAATTTATGTGTCTACAACATAATATGTATGTATATAATAAAAAATTTAGACATTGAAGTGGAAAACATTTATTTTCTTCTTTTTAAATGCTTCCTGAATTAATATTTTTTAACTTTTTCATTTTACTTAGAGGTTACAAAGTGAAATTATAAAATAATTAAAAATAAAAAGTAAAACCGCCGCATTGGGAGTCGAACAGGGTCTCTTGACTGCTCACGCGCTTAGGTTGCGGGGCATCGCGTCGAGAACGTGAATTTTCGCCGCAGTGATATTCGAACAGGATTTCCAAGGCAGCAGGATGGTAGAATCGTGGTACGGTTTACCCCCACTCTTTTCTAAATAGAGCTCACCGTCTTTCGAACTGCCGGCGCACACGGACAGGGCTTGGATATGCTTGGGTGCCAGCACGGTGACGTAAAGTGGGGGTAGCCGAGACGCATAGTGGGAGACGATGGTACGTCGGAATGGGAGAGTGGTGGGGGTAAACAGTACCACGATTCTGGCATCACTGCACCCAAGCATACTTTTCTTCTACTGTGTGAGCTGGCCGTTCGGATATGTCCGCCGACTACTGCGTCACCCGGCAACGTAAAGAATGAGGAAACCTTGGCGACCCTGTTCGAGAATCTCACTGGGCCGAAAATTCACGTTTCCGACGCGATGCCCGGCAACCTAAACGTGTGAGGAACAGTCGGGAGACCCCGTATCTCACTGTAGCGGTTTTACTTTTTATATTTAATTATTTTATAATTTCACTTTGTAACCTCTCAGTAAAATAAAAACTTGAAAATATTAATTTGCGAGGCATTTAAGAAGAAGGATATAAATTGTTTTCCCTCCAATATTTAAATTTTATATTATATACATACATATTCTGTTGTATATTTAAAAAGTATTCTTTACAATTAGATGTCACCGTTATTTTAACTATTGCATGAGATTAAAATGTTACGTTATAAATATATCTTCATTCGTTTTAAAGGTTATAGCTGGATCGGGTGTCAAAAGTGCCTATTTAATGGCATGCAAAAATTCTGTAAAAAATCTTACAGGTAGTATTTACTGGAGCACATGTTAATAGAGTTTGCTCGATTTTTTTAGTTGAGTATCATGAGAACATCTGCGATGTTACAGTTTCCTTATTATCATAACTAAGTATATCATCACTATCTATGTATATATACCAATAAGTCTGCTTAATAACAATAGTGAAATCGAAAGCTGGTTTTATGACCATTCTAGTCGACGTCCAACGAAACAGTATTCCTGTCTCTTCGTTTTCGATCGTCACCCGATGGTGACTTTCAGTGTGACCTGGGTCAGGATACCATTATCGGGCCCAGTCATAACAAAATTCGTCGGTCAATGCAAACAAGCTACGGGCACCGAAGTAGTAAAAAATCTTCAGGTTTATAAGTCGAAAGTACGAGTTTTTTAGTTTTGTAACTTATTTCTAACTCTAACTTGTAAGTCTAACCACTTTTAGCACTGTATGTATTTTCGTTTGATGCAAACACACAACTCTGATGAAGATTTGAAGTACGGTAGATGTGTGTGTTGTGAGAAAAAAAGAAGTGCGTAGTGGAACAGGTGCGGGCGCAACAAAGATGATACGCTACGTACGCATGCGATAGCAATCAGTTAGTACAAAATCTATCTCCGCTGGGCGACGAATGAAAGGTTGACAGAACGTATGCGATTAATTGTGTTCCTTTTTTGTCCCTTTTATGAAATATTTGTGTAAGTATATAACACCTGCGTCAATTGTGTCAATAAATGGTAAATAAATATTGTTTCTCGGGAATACCATTTCAAGTATTTCGTATGTAATTTCATTAATTACAAAAATAAGCATTATTGCAAGTGTTAGAAATAATTTGAATGAGACACGTGCTATCAGTTTGCTTTATTTTCCAACTCTATCTGCTTTGTCTCTTTGGCCCGTATTTAGGTTCCGTTCGCACTCCTTCCACTTCCCTTTCATACATCATTCGTCCAATCACTCACACCTTACCTATTACTCGATCTCATTCGTTCTCATTTATTCGGCGCGCATTCCTTCCGCATTCAAACATTCTTTTTCGCTACAATTCGGCCATCCTGCTCATTCGGCGTCCTCGTCGACAGTTTTTTTCTTTCCGAACTAAACATCACATTTCGTCCGCATTTCCTATATCCGCCTGTCTCTCGGACGTTTTTCTTGAACGCGTTTGCGCGCGATTTACATAATCTCCTGCTCTCGCTACAAATTTTAGTCGATCTGCCGCTAGTACTCCTTGGTAAGTTCTAGCGCTCTGTTTCTCGCCCTCAATATCTCGCACAATATAGCGATCATTTCCGAGTATTTTTTCGATTTCGTACGGTCCTCGATATTTGGGTGACTATTTGCGGCTTTCTCCCGACGCAGGTGCTTCGCTTCTCACAAGAACTAAATCGTTTACTCGGTATTCTCTCGCTTTGATTCGTTTTTTGTTAAATTGCTCGCTGAGCGCATTTTCATTTTTCTTTAATAGCTCGGTAACATTTTTACTTGCCTCTGTTGCTCCAAATTGCGCGTTAATCTCCCGAATTTCTCGGGTGAGCTCGCTTTCGTGCCATCCCGGGGCCTTATGATTAAAAACAATTTCATACAGCGTTTTTCGCGTAACTTTATGTCAACTGCTATTAATACCCCACTGCACATCATACAATTTTCCATCCCAGTCTCCGCCATTGATCTCGTGCGTTATCGCGGTTAGACAATTTAGTATAACGCTATTTATCCGCTCAACCTGTCCGTTTGCACGTGGTGCGCCTGTCGCTATTTTGACGTTTTGGATCCCGTGATCCTGACAAAATTTTTCAAACTCGCGCGCGGTGAACGCAGTCCCTCGATCACTAATAATACGATTCGGCCTACCGTAGTGTGACATGAAATCTCGAATGAACGCTAAGGTAGAACTCGTTCCTACATCTTCTGTTGCCCTTAGCGCTACATACTTGCTATATCCGCATATAATTGCAGCCACGTACTTATTATTACATTCCGTCGTCGGTAACGGCCCTAAGTGGTCAATATGAACAGTCTGAAACGGAGCGCTGCCCTTATCTAGTGGGTGCAAAAACCCGGGTTTTTTCCCTGTGGGAGCCTTGGAATATAAGCACATCACACATCGGTTCACATATTTGGTGACAAAATCTCGCATTTTCGGAAAATAGTATTCCTCTTTAACCTTCTCTAGTGTTTTATCAATGCCCAGATGTGCTACTGACCGGTGCGCCTCGGATACTATATCGTAACGTAAATCGTGTGGTACATATAATCGCCATCGTCCTTTTGATACTTTGTAAACTCGCGCATTACACATTGTGAATTTTTTATGAACGCTCTGGTCTCCGGCCTCGAGTCCATCTCGAACGTGTAAAATATCGGCGTCCGCTTGTTGCATCGCCGCTACCCAATCGGTATTAATCTGAACTCCTAAAATGGACAGCCCTTCAACTTCAGTGTTCTCAGGCTCTCCTACTGGGTTTCTGCATAATGCATCTGCTACACTATTCCGGTCACCTTTTGGATATTCGATACTATAATCGAACTCCGATAATCTAACGAACCACCTCCCGATGCGCGGATTTAAATCTCTCTTATTCTCTAACATTTTCAAGCTGTTACAATCGGTTTTAATAACAAAATGAATTCCAATCAAATAAACTCGGAATTTTTCAAGCGCGCATACTATTGCCAATGCCTCCAGCTCATGTGAGTGGTATTTGGCTTCCTCGGGCGTTGTCCGTCGACTATAAAAACTCACGGGATGCCACTTCCCATCTGGCTGTTTTTGCAACAATACTGCTCCTAGACCCAGCGTACAGGCATCCGTATGGACTTCTGTTTCGGCATCGTGATCATGTATTGCTAAAAGCGGTTTCGACGTTAATGCTGCTTTGATTAATACAAAAGCCTTATTCCGCTCATTACCCCAGGAAAACTTTGCGTCCTTACGTAGTAACTCAGTTAGCGGATTCGCGATAACCGCAAAATTTCTAACGAATCGCCGAAAATAACTAGCTAGCCCTAGAAAACTACGTACGTCTCGAACACCTTTCGGAGTTGGAAATTCACGCACACCTTCCAATTTTCGTTGGCTTGGTTGTATGCCTAACATCGAAACTTCAAAACCTAAGTATTCTATCCTTAATTTGAAGAAATGGCACTTTTTTAAATTTATAGTCAATCCCGCGTCCCTAAAAACTTCAAAAATTTGCACTAGACGGTTTAAGCCTTCCTCTACTGTCATACTCGGTATGATGACGTCGTCTATGTACGCCATAGCTATGTCATAACGCAACGACCCTAAAATGGTATTTATCATTCGCTGGAATACCGCGGGCGTGTTACATAATCCGAAGGGCATTCATTTGAATTGATAGTGTCCGTCTGGCGTCACAAAAGCTGTTTTCTCTCGCGAACTCGGTTCTACCGGCATTTGATAGTAGCCGCTAAAAAGGTCTATACTTGTATAATACTTTTGTCCGCGCAGTCTATCCAACTGATCGTCTACGCGTGGCAGTGGATACTTATCCTTGATAGTCGCTTTATTAATCGCACGATAATCGACGCACATCCTCATCTCGCCATTTTTCTTTCGGACTAGTAGAACCGGACTAGCAAAGGGAGAATTACTATCTTCTATGACATCCGCCGTCTGTAACTCGTTAACCATATTTTGCAATTGTCGTCTTTCATGATAGGACATGCGATATGGCCTATAAATTACGGGTCTATCTGACGCAAGTTCTATTCGCATTGTCGTCCTATTTGTTCTACCTAGCTGTCTTAACGTCGTAGCAACGAGGTCTCGATTCTCGTTGAGGACACGCAGCAATTCGTTCGCTTCTTCTCCATCCAAGTCCGTGTGGACTTGGCTCCTGGCAATCGGCTCATCGTTGATCTCTCGTTCAAAAGCCCGCTCCTCGCAGACTTCTCCACGGGTGATGGCGTCGCCTGGCTGAATCGTTATTCGTTGACCGGTCACGTTCAGGACAGGTAGAACAGTCTGCCCTTCCTCGTCGGTGGCAACGATGCATCTAGGTATTACAGAGCCCGCCTCCCGTAGGCCGCCCTCGATGCACAGCTTCTCGTTCGACACGTTTCCCACTACAACGATATGACCTAAATAATTATTTGGAATCACATACTGCCTGTCGGTTCGGAGTGTAGTCTTTTCATTGGGCTGCGTTACGTCATCCCCTAGTCTGTCGCTGGTGGTCATCACCCTCAACTCGCCGCTGCGACTCACGATAACGACCTCAGGGTGCTCGGTGTAGGCATGTCCTACCAACAGTGGCACAGCTTGGCTTCCTTTCGGCACCACGTGTACCTCAGTTCGTACCGCAACACCGTCGATGCTGATAACTGCCGTTAACACGCCTACCGGTTGAACTCTACCATCGTCATACCCTACAAAACTGTTTAACGAAGTCTCATAATAAGTCAAACCAAGCTCACGGGCCACGTATTGTCGCAATGTCACCACGCTACTCCCCAAATCGACGTAACACTTGACCGGATAGTCGTTCAGCAAAGCGTCCTTGAAATATTTTTGATGCGTGTCACTTGTAATGTGCAAAACTCTGGCGGTCTCGCCTCGCGCCGTCGTCGCCGTCGTCGCCGTCGTTGTTGGTGTAGGTCGTGTTGACACGATCCCTGTGGACCGGGGAATAGAGAATACGGCCACGGTAATCCCTGCCTGTCGTAAGAGGCGACTAAAAGGGAGAGGTGGAGACCGCGGGACTGTGGCTCCCGCGGTCCAACGGTGAGGGGGGCGGGGCTTACTGCCTCGCCCCCCCACCTGAGAGGGCGCTCCGTCATTAACATCTTTGACGGAGCCGGCGCTGGGGAGGTACCGGTAGCGTTCGAAAGAGATCCCGGTGCCTCCCCGTACAGCGCCGAGCCCGGCCACCGTGAGGTTTTAGTGGGTATTCCTCCTGGGCATCCAGTCCAGGGGGCGAGTCCCACACTATCCCCGCCCCTCCCCCCCTTGGGGGCGGTGCGGGGGTGTGCGTAACGCATTTCCTCACGTAAAAAAAAAAAAAAGGTCATGTTGACACTCTTTGTTGATCTCGAGGCATACTCCCCGGGCATGCTCGCGATATGTGTCCGTTCTGGCCGCACTTGTAACACGTTGGCAACGGTCTTGTCCTTGGACAGGCACGCGCTGTATGTCCCATTTGTTTACAAGCGTAACAAGTTAACTGCGTACCGGGTGTGGTCGATCTGTTTACGCGACGTTTGTCCATGACCGCTGGTGTCTCCTTGAAATTCAAATTTGATTGCCGCAAAGCCGTCAGAAGCTCGCTCAATCGTTTATAATGGCTTAGCGGGCCTAAAAATTCTCGTTGTTGCACCTGGTCAACTTCTCGTAATAATACTCTATTATATCTTGATTAGGACGTCGCTTATAATTTTGAGCTTTTAACTTTTCGCTTACCATGCTCTCGTCCGACGGGAAGTTTTCGATTAGTAAGTCCTTCCACTGTAGCCACGGGCGCGCGACACGTGGTGAACTGTCTCGCCATTTTCTCGCGACTCCGGTTAGTTTCGATTGGGCGTAATGCCTGATCGCGATTTCGTCCCAATTATAGAGATCGCCGTATTCCTCGATCTTCTCGATCCATTCTTCTACCGTAATATCGTTGGAAACAGGGTCGAACGCCGGCAACACGCTCGTCACATCGCGGAAATGTCGCTCTTCGCCTACTCGTACTTCGTCGGCCATCATCACGGAAATATTCGAGTACTTCACCCGTTGGCCTCGCACTATTTCCACAAAATTTTCGCACTATACGGTACTTCGCGCTTCCGCCCGTATGCACTCCGACCGAAAAGGCTCGACACCTCCAAACAGCAATATTCACCCTTCAACGATTATCCACGAACGGTTTCACGTGGCGATCACACTTCTGATAATTGTTAGAAATAATTTGAATGAGACACGTGCTATCAGTTTGCTTTATTTTCCAACTCTATCTGCTTTGTCTCTTTCGCCCGTATTTATGTTCGTTCGCACTCCTTCCACTTCCCTTTCATACATCATTCGTCCAATCACTCACACCTTACCCATTACTCGATCTCATTCGTTCTCATTTATTCGGCGCGCATTCCTTCCGCATTCAAACATTCTTTTTCGCTACACAAGTATGAATAGAAAAGGTTTATCGTTGTACACATTAATACGTAAGTATGTATTGTTTTATTCTCGAATCACTTTCGGTCGCGCCATTCTTTTCCTACGTTCGGCGAGAGTCGAAATCTCGCCACGAGCCGTAGGTATTCCATCGTTCTCCTGACGGGTAGAATTGTAATGTGAACATGTCGCAACAGCGTAACGAAACAATCGATACGATCCAACACGTGTTGCGAGTTACATTTACCGACTCCCTCTGTTTTATCGATGCTCGTGGCAACGCAGGCCTGGCAAATACCATAAACGCCTGTAGCGGAGAATCCTTGAACTCTACCACTGTTTATTTCTGAGTCTTGACGCGTCAAATCGTAGGAACCAAAATGTGTTCTCAAAGGGGTAAAGTGACGCAAATCGAATTTCCACGATAGTGTGATAGTGGTGTACAGGGTAGTCTACTCTGCTTTTGACGAGAAAGCAATTAAATCGTGAGATATTTGATAAAATGTGACTTGAGCAGCCATCTTCTGTGTTTTCATCGACATCTGTCACAATCGCACACTTTCTAAAATTCTAATTCTTTCAATTCTACGGTTTTATTGGCGTTTATAGGGACCAGACCACCTTGTAGGGAAGTCTACCCGTGAGTTCTATACCCGTGAAAAGTGCATTTGTACAATTATCGAGGCTCGTTTTGGTTCCTACGAAATCGAATGTCTCTCTTGTGTATCGCGTATACATACACGGTTCCCGTTGATTGTGTGAGTGCACGGACACAGCGCACGGGCCATGGATTCTCCCCCCTTAACGCCCCTCTTTAACACACATACTCACACGCACTTGCGGTTGCGAACAATCCCCTCTCCACCTATAGCTAAAGTGGAGAAGTTTACTGTCAGGCTTTATCCTAACATGGGGGCTCTGTTAGGACGGACCTTTGTTCTGACCACAACAAACAGGCCCTGGCAACCATTTATGAAGAAGCAATTAAAAAACGGACGGAATCAACGGTAACGAACATGGAAATGCATATGGAGGAGAATCGGAATACAACGGAATCGGATAATTCGGATCAAGATACAAAGTGGAAGACTCCCCCCACCAACACACATGGAAGCCGTAGTGAACGTGGTCGTCAACGAGAAAAAGTTTTGAAAACACCGAATGCTACTGAAGACAAATTCCAAAAAGAACTCGCAGTAGCTGGAACTTCAACGCCTTCTGAAAACGAGATCTCCTCACTGGATATTTGCTTTCGTCAATTGAATATACGAATTGCTAACTTACGTAAATTACTTAAAGCGATGAGCGCCAATTGAAACCCAAATCGGTAAAGATTTTACTAAGAAAAAGTATTGAGGCAACTTGCAACGAACTAAGCACTATTCTCAGTTTGGCACATCATATGGAAACTAAGTTTGATAAAGATTTTGATCTTACTATCGAGAAATGTAGCATAGGAACAACGACTCAAACCCGGATGTTTGATGCAACCACACAAACCCAATCAAATCAGACTGTTGACGTTGAACTTCAAACCCGCCCTAATAATAAGGATGTCACTACACAAACTGTGGACAAACAATCTATAAATGCGGAGACTCAAACAATAAGCACAATTCCAGTCGAAATTACGATGCTCCAAGAGAAAAAATTTGTACATGCTTACACACAGACTAAGGAAAAGTCAACCATTATTGCCACACATGGATAATAGTAAGGTATCCAGACGATTGTGCTTGGATGATTCCGATGTTTCATCGTCTGAGTCCCAATAAACAAACTTTAAATATAACACATAATAAGGCAATGTCTTATGCTAAGGCCACAACCAGATCTGGGAAAACCCCCCAGGTATTCACATCTAATGGATAGTTCATCCACCCTAAATATGGAATATAGTTCACATAGAAGAAACGTTGAAAGAATCAACCGATCTCAATTCAAATCACCCGCAGTGAATACTCCACAGAGTGCAGCGGTTATTATCGAAGCGACGCCTGAGCTGTCCTTTAGAGATATCTATAAAACACTTATGGGTAATATTAAAAAAGTAAATAACGAAAACCTAGTATTCAAAAAAATCAGGAAAACCATTTCAGGTCACCTTTTAATAAAGATGAATGATACGGAAAATAAAGAAATCTTAGTGAATTTAATTAGAAATATTATTCAGAAGAAAACCAAAATCCATATCAAGAACCCACATATAAATATAAAAATAATAAATCTGGACTCTTTTATCAATAAGGAAGAATTAACGATGGAAATAAAAGAGGCATTATCTATGCGTAAAGATAAAATACCTATTGTAAAATCGGTACGAAGATCATATGCAGAAACTCAAGTTGCAATAGTTAGTATACCATCAACATATAAGTACAAAAGAATCAGGATTGGTATGATTTACACTAATATGGATATACTTCCCAATATTATAAGGTGCATGAAATGCCACAAATTCGGGCACATCGCTGTTAAGTGTAAGTTTAAGAATAATATTTGTAGAAACTGCGGCAAAGAAGAACATTCATCATCCAATTGTACTTGTGTAGAACAGATTGTTACATGTGTAGAAGCAGTAATCCCCGGTAACAGCTAGGGTACATTTTGCGGGTTCACCCCGTTGTCTACAGTTTCAGGCCTATGCCCTGAAAAAAAATAAATTTAAATTTGGTGTAATTATACAGGGTGTTCGACAACTAGTGGGAAAAAATTTAAGGGGTGATTCTTTGAGGCAAAATAAAACGAAAATCAAGAATAACGAAATTGCGAAAAATGCTTCGTTTGTTAGTTATAAGCGTTTAAAAATTGACCCAAATCATGGCAATCCGCGCGCACGGAGTGTCAGCGGATCACGGCTCATCAGGGGCGTACAGTCACTTTAAAGACTCAACGACGTGCAGGA
>NW_015374244.1:50951-51677 GCF_001272555.1 Dufourea novaeangliae | reverse complement strand
CAATAATTAGTAAAATCTACAATACTTAATAAAACCTACAATAATTAATAAAACTTACAATAATTAAATTGCACTATTTATAACGACGACATACGCGATACTACTAAATAATCACTACGTCATCGCTAAATAAACTAAAACTTAGTTTTCCGAAGATGAACTCTATTTGCTCGTAGAATGCAAAGGGCACCGTTCGGAAAAGACGACTGATATTGTTGAACTGATCCTCCCTCGTTAAGATCGATGTGGCGTAATAGGTCGATCCCCACTCTTTCATGGTCAATACTTTTTGGGAAGGAAAAACTGCATGGGAAAGTGTCTTGGAGGTCGCGTTTCTTTTCGTATATTCTTAGAGCAACATCTGTATTTTTTTCTCATACACCACTCGCGGCCTCGAGGCTACTTGGCCACGATGCCGAGGGTGTGCGAGTCTGGACATTATAAAACTGTCTCTTGTCTTCTGCAGGACGACCACCCGCGGATTTCCTGTAACGTCTTACTGCCATCGACGAAGACCTTGCCTATTGTGTTTTCGGCCGTCCTTCTAGACATTAACTTGTAAAAAGAACTTTCAACGTCGAATGTCAACTCCATGTTAGAAGCGGTTCATATTACAACGAATGTATGTGTTTAACATTTTTCTTTATTTTATTTTATGTAGTTTCTTCATGCATTGTAATGCAGGTTGCGGCAAATTTCATCTTAGTTTCATTCTAATATCATTAT
>NW_015374244.1:50442-50772 GCF_001272555.1 Dufourea novaeangliae | reverse complement strand
AAGTTTTATTAAATATTGTAGATTTTATTCATTATTGCAGGTTTTATTAAATATTGTAGGTTTTATTCAGTATTGCAGGTTTTATTAAATATTGTAGGTTTTATTAATTATATCGTGTTAAAAATTAGTATAAAAGTTTGGCGGCAATCTGTAGACTTGAAAATGTGAAAAGGAAAGGAGAGGGAGAGGGAGCGTTTCGTCCTGGGCCTGCTAGTGGACTCGTCAGTAAGGCTTTCTAGCAGACCCTGCCTTAGACGCGGGGATATACGATGGTCGGTTAAGGACGCATATATACGAACGAGGAAGGCTTCAGGTAGTTGCGGGAAAGGT
>NW_015374244.1:15430-50393 GCF_001272555.1 Dufourea novaeangliae | reverse complement strand
AAGTTAGTGTTAAATAGTTTTAAATTAATTATTTTGAGTGTTAGTTTTGTGTAACCTATAGAGTGTTAAACCCAACGGAGGAACAGCTCGCGGGTCTACTTAATCGCGCAGTGTGTGAACATTTTTCGCGGTCGGGACAATCGCTCAGTGTGTGTGTGGACACTTTTCGCGGACTTCTGTGGTGTACGTGCGTGTGAGGATTAATTTCATGGATACTCGTGGACAGGACAATTGTGATACGTGACAACTAGAGGGGGCATTAACCCTATCTACGCGATAATATTCGTAAGAAGATATTTACATTTCTTGCGAATTTTATGGAGTAATCAGAGTTAATGCGATACAGGTGGATTCGACTCAAATACTACGGGCACAAGTTATCGACATCTTCTACGGGGTCAGTAAACAGCTGTTCTACCGACTTTTCCTGCACGTCGTTGAGTCTTTAAAGTGACTGTACGCCCCTGATGAGCCGTGATCCGCTGACACTCCGTGCGCGCGGATTGCCATGATTTGGGTCAATTTTTAAACGCTTATAACTAACAAACGAAGCATTTTTCGCAATTTTGTTATTCTTGATTTTCGTCTTATTTTGCCTCAAAGAATCACCCCTTAAATTTTTTCCCACTAGTTGTCGAACATCCTGGATATATCAATAAATAACAATAAATAGATAATTTAGTTACCTTATGAACTAATTAACTTTAATAGGACGACACACAAAATTTTTGGTTATATACAATTCATTGTTATATACACTGTCAAATGGCATGCTTTAGGACATATTCATATTTCATATACATACAACTCAGTCAGCTAAAAACATAGTAAATACGGCAAACAACAGCTTTTCTAAGCACACCGTCCCCAAAGTAAAGGCAGGAGCTATGCCGGGGAGGGTGGTGTTAATATGGCCTCAGCCACATAGAGGTCATCGGGGTTGAGGTTTTAGTGGGTAGGACGGCTATGCCGGTGAGTCACACATACCCTGGGTACATTAGTCCCAGGGATGCGTAATTGCATTTCCCCACCCACCTAAAAAAAGGTAGTCGCTAACGGGCAGCCCACACGGACAGGACTAAAGGTATGCTTGTGTGTCAGAACGGGGGAAGTAAAGTGGGAGACGCCGGTAGACATAGTGGGGGAACCAAGTTTCACTATTCTGGCATCAGTGATGCCAGAATCGTGGGATTTTCGCGCGAGCGCATACCCTCTCCATGCCTCTCGTGGGTATTCTACACAAGCATATTCTAGCCTGCCGTGTGATCTCTGCCCCCACTACGTCCTACTCGGCGACTCACCAACACAAGCATTTTCTAGCTCTGTCCGTGTGCGCTCTGCTTCGGGTGTTCTCGGCAAAAGTCTACGTACGTCACGCGTTTACGACGCGACGGCCGAGTGGTCCAAGCCAGGTCAAAAATCCCAAATCCCAAGCAACCTAAAGTTTACGTTCTAAACGCGGAGAGCTGCATGATTTTTCTCACGCGCTCATGATGAAGGCCCCGTCCGAATCCCGATGCGACGGTTTTACTTTTTATTTTTAATTATTGCAAAACTTCGAAGATATTGATTTAATAAGCATTTTAAAAAAATGGGAGATATATTTATTCCTCTTCAGTATTTAAATTTTGTATTACACAAATACATATTCTCTTATACATATATACACAAATTATCCGTACAATTAGATGTTACCTTCATTCTAATTATTAGAGTACATACATATGAAAACATTGGAAGAAAAATACATCACATTAATATGTTACGTACAGTAAAATGAAAGCTTGGAAGATATTAATTTGAGAAGCATTTTCAAAATTAGATTTTTTTGTTAAGCTGGTCCACGCATATGCATTTTGTTGATTTGATGTCGGTGAGCATGGATAATATGCATGTACATACAACACATCGTCTTTTCTTTTTGTCCTGTAAATAATGTCACAAGTGTTCCGTCCTCAATATGGACTTTCTTTATTCGCGGTATATTAATTTCTTTGGGCGGCTAAAATGCTTCTTTCAAAATCTGGGAAATTCCTAACAACCCCTTTCGAAATAATCGGACAATTATGTATTCGGCGCGCGTATAACTCCACCCAAATAACTATTTTAACGTTGGAGTGGGAGAGTGGTGTGGGTAAATGTTGTTAAGTTATGTTTATTCCAGAAGGAAAAATCAAGCATTATCAGTCCGAACATTAGTAAAATAGAATATATATTTGAATAGTAATAAACACTACACATACAGAGAACATTGCACTGACTACAGTTCTAATAATACAAAGAACAACTGGACGCTTCTCATGGCGTAGTACACACTTGAACAAAAGAAAAACTACATGACTACTACAACGGTCCCGCGTAATTTCAACGGTTGAACATAAAACAAATCCTTACTATACACGCTTCTCAACAGAACAAAATAAAATACATAGTCATAAAAACATACATAAATAAAATAATTACTCCTCAACAGTAAACAGTACCACGATTCTGGCATCACTGCTGCCTTGGAAATCCTGTTCGAATACCACTGCGGCGAAAATTTACGTTTTCGACGCGATGCCCGGCAACCTGAGCGTGTGAGCAACAGTCAGGAGACCCCAATCGAATCCTAATGCGGCAGTTTTAATTTTCATGTTTAATTATTTTGTAATTTCAATTGGAACTCTCAGTAAAATAAAAACTTAAACAATATTGATTTGTGAGGCATTTAAACAGAAAAAAATAAATGTTTTCCATTTTAATATTTAAATTTTTTATTATATACATACATGTTATGTTGTATATACATAAATTATTTTTACAATTAGATGGTATCCTTGCAACCCTACTCATTACTACTTCGAACATTCGTACAAAAATCTATTAGATTAAAATATTACGTCATAAATGTATCTTCAGTCTTTTAAAATTTGTTGGCTTTACTTGCCACCTCTCAGTTAAGTTTGAATGAAAAGTTGAAAAATATTAATTCGCGAAGCATTTTTAAGATTCATTTTTTTTGTTAATACTATGTTTCGTCGCAAACGAAAACCGCTGCAGCTGGTCCACGAATATACAATGCCGAATGGTCTTTTGCTTTTCTGTATATGAAAAGAAAAAACACATAATTGAAATAGTAATTTTAATAAGATACGGTAAAATATTGAGGTTGCTATGAACTTATCTTCTTTTTGTTGAATTATTCTGTAATTTCGCTTCCTCACTTTTGAGTAGAAGTTTCGCAGCAAACGAAAGTAACGAAGTACGATAGTCTTTTAAAACTATTTAAAATGTGCCTCATTGTAATATTTTGGAAATTCCTTTATTGCCGGAAATTTTCTTTATTGACAGAAATTTCGACGGCTCATGGTAATGAATTTCTAAAAGCTATTTCAACGGTAAAGGACTTTTAATTTGGTCCATCGTAGACGTCGTCGAATACCTTATTGTTTCATTATGTCAGGGGATTCGAAAGAAGTGCTTAGTCGCTCGAAAAAACAATATACTGCTAATAGCGATCCGCTATAGACTTCACAAAGGACCTGTTAAAGGTAACCGTGCGCCCAGTTCCAGGTAAGCGAGCCGCTCGCGCGACGTTTACGATCGGCCGAATCGTACCAATTGCACCCTTTATTACTTGAAATGAGGTCTAAAAAGATTATCGATAGGTCTCGTACCCGTCTCAGTGGTGTCATTTAAAGTAATATGGATTGCAACTGGTACGATCGGCCAACCGTAATCACCGCGCCTACCTCATAACGTATTATAACGTATAAATAACGTATTCGACGACGTCTACGATGGACCTAATTAAAAGTCCCTTACCGTTGAAATAGCTTTTAGAAATTCATTACCGTTAGCCGTCGAAATTTCTGTCAATAAAGACAATTTTCGGCAATAAAGGAATTTCCAAAATATTACAATGAGGCACATTTTAAATAGTTTTAAAAGACTATCGTACTTCGTTACTTTCGTTTGCTGCGAAACTTCTACTCAAAAGTGAGGAAGCGAAATTACAGAATAATTCAACAAAAAAAAAATAAGTTCATAGCAATCTTAATATTTTATCTTATGTTATTAAAATTACTATTTCAATTGTGTTTTTTTCTTTTCATATGGAGAAAAGCAAAAGACCATTCGGCATATACGTGGACCAGCTGCAGCGGTTTTTAGCGGGTAACATCTAATTGTAAAAATAATTTATGTGTATACAACATAATATGTATGTATATAATAAAAAATTTAGACATTGAAGTGGAAAACATTTATTTTCTTCTTTTTAAATGCTTCCTGAATCAATATTTTTTAACTTTTTTATTTTACTTAGAGGTTACAAAGTGAAATTATAAAATAATTAAAAATAAAAAGTAAAACCGCCGCATTGGGATTCGAACAGGATTTCTTGACTGTTCACGCGCTTAGGTTGCGGGGCATCGCGTCGAGAACGTGAATTTTCGCCGCAGTCGTATTCGAACAGGATTTCCAAGGCAAGCAGTGATGCCAGAATCGTGGGTCGCTTTCCCCCACTCTTTTCTAAATATAGCTCACCGTCTCTCGAACGGCTGCGCACATGGACAGGGCTGGGATATACCTGTGTGTGTGTGCCAGCACGGTGACGTAAAGTGGGGGTAGCCAGGACGTCAGCACACGAAATGATTTCTGCGCACGCGCTCTGGTTGTTGGGAGTCGCGTTGGTAACGTAGATCTTACGGAACACCCGAACGGGCCAGCTCACACGGATAGAAGCAAAGTATGCTTGTGTAGCAGAAACTGTGGAATAAAGTGGGGGTAGCCAGGACGTCGTGGTGGTGGAACCAAGTTCCACGATTCTGGCATCACTGTGGATAGCCCCGCGCAGCCCCGCGTCAGGCTTCACTGAGCATCACTGATCATTGCTGATCACTGCTATGTACATACATTATTTATAATGTTCTTTAATGGGAAATGTGTAAAAACATCAAATATTTTTGGAAGTATTAAAGTATGCGTTTTATAATAATTCCGATTATAAAAATTCTTGAAGCCGTTACATGAAGGCTGTTACATGTATAAATGACTATTACTGTGTTGTACACGATTTTCAATTCTCGCAACAACGTAAAGTATATATATATATATTTCATACAAGGTTTTCTATCACTCTTTAAATTCAACCGAAATATTTTTTCAGAAATAAATATTACTTCCGCATCTAAGATTATTGCCGTCGAAATTTTTATTTAATAAAGGTGTAACAGTGAAATTTATCCTCTGTTAATATTTTAGGTTAAAATATCCCCAAATGGCAGACAAAGCTATTATGAAGGTATAATTGCACAAATTACACTCGTACTAAATTTTAATATTTGTAGGTGAAAAATGTTTTAATTGACAATTATTTCAAATATTTAGCAAATTGCTGAACAAAAACTAAAAGCATTTTCTATTGGCACAATGGGTAAAAGACCATTAAGTAAAAAAGAATTAGAAGAACAACGTAAAAAGGAACAAGAACAAGCAGCAGCTCAAGTATGTCATATGTGTATTATTATACGATTATAACTTATAAACATTAATATTATTTTTAATTTATATATATGTATGTGTAGGCATTTGAAGAGTTTGTAGCAACGTTCCAAGAAACACCTAGTAAGACAACAAGTAAAGTTTGGGTGAAAGCCGGTACCTATGATGCGGGTAAACGACGTAAGTTTATTATAGTGTTTTTACCCATTTGTGTTTAATAAGACGCACCATTGTTAAGTACACAAATCCATGAAAATATTTATTCACTATTTTCAAAGAGATTAATCATTATTTCTAAAGAAACATAAAGTTTTAATTGTATTTGTGTAACTGTGTTCTTATGTTTCTTCAATAGAGGAAGACACAAGAGAAAAAGGAAAACTATATAAACCTCAGTCAAAAATATCAGAGCTTGTTGACAGCCGATCATCAGCTGAACAGGCACAAGAATATGCAAGATTGCTAGGATCAAATGAACGTAAATTGGATAGATTGGGAAAAAAGAAAAAAGAAGGTGAAAAGAAAAAGAGTAACCTTGAATTATTTAAAGAAGAATTAAAAATGATCCAGGAAGAGCGAGAAGAAAGACATAAATATAAAGGTGTAGTGAAAACTGTCATTTCCACTCAGTCAGAAGACCCAATGATGGCAGCTTTAAAATGTGTTGAAGGTAATTTGATCTGAGATTAAGACAAGTTCATAAACATACATTTTTATATATACAATTGATGGAAGGAATATACTGATGAGTGATGAAAAGTTTAGACCTAAAAGGGATTAGGTATTATTCAGTATTGCAATTTGAAAGTGATAAGGAACATGATAGTCTTCTCGGTATAGCCTGTCAAATATGTTTTACAATATATAAGATTATGCAGGTTTCTTTGGGCATATTGTACCTTAATTTGTCACAGCGTTTAAGAAGTATACAGGCTGTTTCTAAGATCTTTATTATCAACTTTTTCGTATATTATCATTTTTACTCATTTTGTCTTCACTATGTGTCTTCCAGCAAGTATAACTTTATTTATGATAAAAACATAAATGTATCATAATATAATACTGAAACAATCTTCTGTAGTCATTGTAGACAGATAAACACAATGTAAACTGTTTACCTTTCTTCTCAAAATTAACAATTTGAATCTGTTAAAACTTTTGATAGGTATATCTTCATGTCCTGATCCTCGAAAAGTGAACTTACATAACCTTATTGATGATCCAAGACTCCTAGCCCTGATTTATGAGAGTAAACAATACCCTTTTAATTCATTCCCATTGTTTCTCCTTATAATCTTAGAGGTATAGAACAAATATAAAATAGTTGTTTTTTACAGATGGATCATTTGACAATGGCGATCCCAATACAACCAATTTGTATCTGGGAAATTTAAATCCAAAGGTATGATTAATTTATCATATAGCACTGTATATGTGTCCTACCTAATATTATCATTGTGAATATCTTTTTTAAATTCTAATTATTTTTTCATGTAGGTCATAGTCTTTCTTAAGATTTATACTCTTGTTTATTCTGTTATTTTGATATGATTGAATAAATGCTTATAAATGTACCAATATATCTAATAATTTGTAGAGCATTTATTACAGATACTTAGATTTATTTTGAGGTTTCTTACAGTTTTTAATAAAAAAAGACAAAAAAATTACCTATTATGACCAGTTAAAAATTTTGTTGACAAAGTAGAACATGGCATAATTTGACCATGACATAGACATAGTTTGAAGTATAAATAAAGTATTCAAAGTTGTGATACTAGGTGCAAATTAAGAATATTAGCAGGAATAATTTATTTTACTTGCATGTATAATAGATTACAGAGCAACAGCTAATGGAAATATTTGGCAAATATGGACCATTGGCTAGTATTAAAATTATGTGGCCACGTAGTGATGAAGAGAAAGCTAGACAAAGAAATTGTGGATTTGTTGCTTTTATGAGCCGCAAAGATGGAGAACGAGCTTTAAAAAATCTTAATGGTAAGTTAATAGTTTGGAATTTACAGAAAATCCTTGTTCGTATTAAAGACAAAGTTTACAAATAACTAAAAATATTACTTATGTGTACAGACACAGTTATTTTCATTAAAATATAAAATTTTGCTTTGTTATTAGAAGGCAGAAAATAAATAATTTATTTTTGTAAAATATTTTATTTTTATTGCGAGGTAGGTCGTGATATCATGCAATATGAGATGAAATTAGGTTGGGGAAAAAGTGTACCAATTCCACCTTACCCTATTTATATTCCACCTGCTTTAATGGAGATCACTCAACCACCACCTCCATCTGGTCTTCCATTTAATGCTCAACCACATCGTCGTGACAGACATAAGGTATATGATGTTAATTATATGAATCTAATTAATGAAATATTTATTTACATGACAAAAACTTACCACTAAAATGCAAACTTGCCTACAAAATACAAAAAAAATAAGTTTTTCTAATTGTGGTATCAGGTACCTCGAATTCGTAATCTTCAGAGTGCTGATCCTCAAGAGAAGGAAAACTTCGAAAAGGTAAAATTATTTTCGTTTAATATAATAATATTTTTATTTCAGTGTAAAAAGCTTTATGACAATCAATTTTTAGATAGACATTTCGTCTTAAAATTAATGCTTTTAATGTTTTTAATAAATGTATTTAAAGAACATTGCATTACTACAGTATTTCATATTAAACAAAAATTGTGTAATAAAGAAGAATTTAAACAATTCGTAACTTTATCAATGAATCATATTTTCCCTTAGCAAAATGCAATGTTTAAACTAACGCATGCTATCAAATTTCTTTCACAAGTAAATAACTTGCGTATTACAAAAATAAATACTAGTTTTATTAGTATTTATGGGTCGACATATGTAATTACTATTAAATAAAACATAAGAAGAAAAATGAAACATTCAATATATATAATTTTCTTTCATTAAAACTTATATATTGACTGTAACTGATGTTTGTAAACAATGCAATTTATATTAAATCAATGGTAATCATACATGGGATGGATTAATTTGGATTGGAACATTCACTCGGCTGTAACTGTTGTGCTATAATGGGAATATAATGGGAATTGTCACAGGTTTTGCAGAATGCAGTTGTCAAAGTGGTTATTCCAACAGAAAGGTATATCTTGATTTCAATAATTTGAAATTTAAACTTCAGAATATAGATATTCATCTGTGAAGATATTACATACCTATCAAGTTTATAATCAATTTTTAACGAAATTCTGTACTGTAGGAATCTAGTTATGTTAATACATAGAATGGTAGAATTTGTAATTCGTGAAGGTCCAATGTTTGAAGCGATGATTATGAATCGAGAATTAAATAACCCAATGTTTAGGTACGTACAATTTTAATTACATATCATTCAATAATATTTAAAAGAATTTTAAACTACAAAACTTGAATTTTTAGGTTTTTATTTGAAAATTATTCTCCTGCGCATACTTATTACCGATGGAAGTTGTATTCTATACTACAAGGAGATGGACAAAAAGAATGGCATACTGAAGATTTTAGAATGTTTAAAGGGGGAAGTGTGTGGAGACCACCACCAATCAATCCATGGACACAAGGAATGCCTGATGAATTAATTGAGATGGAAGAAAGACAAGAACCTAGAAGAGGTAGTTTGTCAAATAGGTAATGATAAAAATGATATAAAAAGGAATTAGTTATATTATATTATGTCATCATTTCCGTTTAATAATACAATATGTGACTGATAAAACACTTCATATTTATAGTCAGCGTGATCGATTAGAAGATTTGTTACGAAACATATCACCCGAGAGAATAAAAGTTGCAGAAGCTATGGTATTTTGTATAGAACATGCTGAAGCAGCAGAGGAGATTTGTGATTGTATTTCAGAATCACTATCAATATTACAAACTCCTGTAAATAAAAAAATTGCGAGATTGTATCTTATATCAGATATATTACATAATTGTGGTGTTAAAGTAAATAATGCTACTATTTATCGAAAAGCGTAAGTTGTTTTAATTTAAAATACGAGGAACTCTTGCAGTATGATTTGATTAAATTCATAGATATTGAATTACTATTAATATGATTGTAGAACATCAGAAGTTTAATATTAAAAAACTTACTTATAATATAGGTTTGAAACCCGACTATTGGATATATTTAGCGAAGTTCATCAAGCCTATAAACAATTTGATAGTAGATTAAAAGCAGAAGGATTTAAAGTTCGTGTAATGAGAATGTTTAGAGCATGGGAAGATTGGGCAGTTTATTCACGAGATTTTCTTGTTAAATTACAAAATACTTTTCTTGGTCTTGTTTTGGTAAATTAAATCTTTTATGCCATGTTTTTTCTTATTGAAAACGATAAAAAAAAGAACAAGAATAACTGTATGTTTTTAGATGGACGAACCCGAACCGGAAAATGATGAAGATATTGATGGAGCACCTTTATCGGATGTGGACGGAGATGGCGCAGAAGATCTGGATGGAGTACCATTAGACGGTGCTGCTCTTCTTAAAGGTGCTATGAAACATGGTCTAACTCCACAAACGACATCTAATTACGATGACATTGATGGCGTTCCTAGTAAGAATGTTTATAAAAATATTCAATTTGATTATTCTTTTAATGAAATTTAATTTCTGTTGTGATCCATATAATAACAGCTATATTTTTGTAGTGCATTTCGATTTTACACATTTCTATTTTTAGTGGATGAAGATATTGATGGTGTTCCTATGGATGACGAAGACTCTTTAAACATTCGAAATAAAGAAGATGAAAAGAAACCATCAATTCCTGCAGGTTTTGTTCCATCTCGATGGGAAACTGTAGATCCTGATCAGGTTAAAAAAAATGACCTTTACTTAAAATTACTGTCACATACTTTCTTCCTGTATTAAAATGAACTATATTTAACATTAGGTTGAAGCGCAAGCTATGACAACTAGCAAGTGGGAAGAATTAGGTCAAAATGACGACTCGAATTCTCAAGACACTAGTATGGATTCCAGGTATGTCTAAGTTAATTATTTTGCAGAATCGAAATTATTAAATGAAATTAATTAGAACAATATGATTTTCCAGTGGTCGAGATTATAACGAAGAAAGACGAAATAGATTGCGCGAAATTGAAGTTAAAATAATGCAATACCAAGATGAATTAGAAAGTGGTAGGAGGACATTAAAATCTGGTATGACAATTCAAGGTCAAGTGGAACATTACAGAAAGAAACTTATAAGAAAGGTAAAGATTTTCTGCAGCACTGTTTTTAAATTAATTTTAAACATTTATCTCGTATAACAAAGAATATTTATTGTAGAGCGAAAGAGAAATGAAAGATGCAAAAAGTGAAGAACGGGATGATGACAGACGAAGAGAAAAAAAACGAAGTACAACTCCAGAATCTCCAAGTCATTACAGAGATCGACGACGGTCTTCAAGTCCATCGTCTAAAAGTAACAGATATAGGTAAATATTTATTATAATGATAAAGATAATAATATAGGTAACAATAAATAATAAACTATCGAGAAATTAACAATTCATGAGCACGATATGATTTTGAATAAATAAGTTTATGATAAAGTTCAACTCTAAACATTATATTGTTTTGCAATAAGATTTGTAAAGAGAAACATGTGTAAAAAATAATGCTTTAGCGTTTACATATTGTGGTTGTTTTAAATTTATGACATACTAACGTATATTTATTTTTAGATCTCGTAGTAGATCACCACGTGGTAAACGTAGATCAAGATCACCATATAAGAAGCGAGTGCCAGTAACACCATCGCCACCACGTATTCGTCGGACACCCTCGCCTTCCTTTTCGTCTAGAGTGTCTCGTAGGTCTCCTGGTAATGAACGGAACGATAGAAAAAGAAGAGCTAGATCACCATCATTATCACCGCCACCTCCTCCACGTGCTTCAAAACATAGAGCTAGTAGTCCACCGTCTCCATCCCCACGTAAACATAGACATAAGCATAAGTATTAAGTTATTTACGTTACATTTCTTATATTGTTATATAACGATAAAATCCATTAATTCTGTAGTATGTACAAATTCATACAATTACAGAATGATATTACTATTAATAAAATCTTAATTAATACGGTAATAATTATGCATTCAATACTGTAAGATATTTTTATCCAATTCCAAGTATTCTAATATTCTTTATTTCTCCAAATCCTTTAAACTGTTTTATTTTATACACATAAATATTTGTATTTGTGATATGATGAATGTATGAATAAGAGACATAATGGTACAAGAGAATTGTTGATAGATTTGTAGGAGAAAAATGACATTATACGCAACAACTCAACGTAGCAGTAAAGATTAATATATTATTAGATATAATATTTTTGGTACATAAGATCTTGATAACGGCGTTTTACAGAATAAAAATACTTTCGTTGGAATGCAGTGAAGTACGTAGAGTACATTAATACATTCAACGCATAAATCGAAGGTGGATTGATTATTACAATTTTTTATTTCTGACAATTGTGTTTTCCTATTCTGTATCCTTAATATCTATTTGCATAAAGAGTGATTAAAAAAAATATGTACAGACATGACTGAACGAAATGGTCTTTTAATTCCCACACGCGGTAATGAATTTTCATTTCTTGTGTGAATTTTTTATTTTTCATAGAAAGTTTAAATAAAATGGTGTAATTAATGTTAATCGCCCCTTTTTTAAAAGTAAGTTTTATTACAATAATTACTTTCTATTTTACATGTCAATATAATATTCTATTTCCTACATAAACTCATTTTATGCAATATAAATTGTATTCTTTTAAGTTGACTTATAAATTTTCAATACTAATTTTAAAATATTTAAAATACTTTTGTATAAATTTAAATTGATACTAGTCTTTTAATAAATAAATAAATATAAATACTGTAGCAGTGTTCGATCTGAACGTATTTATATATACATATTTCATAATAAAATACAAAATACCATATGTGATACTGAAGAAATTGTAACTGAAGATATTCACGTATATGTATTCCTATACATGATGTTGAGGATAACAAATGTTTCTTCATTAAATAAGTATGTATGGATATATTGATGTGAAAAGTTGTGACGTATATAAAAACATTACAATTGTTACTACCAGTAGTGATAGTAAATAGTATCAAGCAAAAGAAAGAAAAAATTAATTATTATGTTCCTAAAAAGGAATGAAAAACATTAAATTTTCATAACACTATAAAATATATTGCAATAAGGTAAATGTCGTGAAAATTATCTACACTTATCAAAATTATTTTCAAAATCATAACTAACCTGATATGTATCGTAATCATTGTCTCTCTCAATAAGAACACTTGGAGTTTGTGATATTCATTCATTTAGTGTCATTTTTGTTCTTCATAATATTTTTTATCTTGATGTTATCATTAGCTTTTGTTGAAATTGCAAACTCTGCTACTATACTTTTAGATGCTGTAATAATGTATAAAAGAAGGATTCCAATTAATCACAAATATATGCACATGTAAATATATTTGTGACAAAAGAAACGAACAAATTATTAGTACGGTAAAAAAATTGTTCAATTAGCTGGTTATGCAAATATATAACAGATCCTCCATGCTCGCCAAGTTTTATTATATTTGTGTATAATTCATATTAGTCATAATTCAAACACGTATACTGTTTAATTTTAACGAGATAATTTTTTAATTTTTTCTAAAACAAAAAATATACGATAGTACTAAGAAACTAGAACGCGAACGTAAACGTCATACAATGTTAAAATCAGTTTTTGAACTTTATACATATACTTCTTAAATTAAACATACATACATACAGTTTAATACACTGTTAATTACGTTTCCTTTTAGTCACACTTTTACTCTGAATTTCGTTCTTCTGTTCTGTATCTTCTTCATTGTCTTGTACAATTTGTAACTTTCCATACTTCGCTTCAAGTTTAGCAATTAATTCTGAGTCATCAAAATTCTCAATTTCACTTTCTTCCTGGTCCTCATCTTCTTCTTCTGATACTTTTTTTTGTTTCTTACTACCCTGTTCAATTTCTATTTCTTCTTCCTGTTCCGAATCATTCTCCTCTTTCCAACCCCACTTCTCACTATCACCTTCATCTTCATCATTCTCCACTTCCTCTTCCTCATCTAATTCATCCTCTTCTTCGTCTTCCTCTCCAAGTTCTAATTCTCTTTCTTCCTCTTCCTCCTCATCTTCTTCATGTTCTTGGTTATACACTCTTACTTCAGAAAGTCTTTCTTTTTCTGTAGTTACCATCTCTTCCTTTTTTTTTTGCTCAGATGAAACTACCTGAGATTCAGTTTGAACAAACGTAACTTCTAAACATCAAAAAAGTGTGTCATTAATCAATCATATGTCACATATGTATTTATTTTAAAGATCGTAAAAAATTAAACTATTTAATAAAATGTAATGTGAACGAATTAGGTGCTGTTCTAACATTTATTGAAGTACTAATATATATTTTATATCACTTATACAAATATTTAACAGTCACATCAAAACATGCTTTTATATTTTAATATGATACTAACTCAAATTGTATGAAGACATAGCAACATTGAATGTAATGCTAGAAACAATTTCATACTAAATATATATTGATAACTACTATAAGAAAACAGATAATTAGTAATAATTCAACTATTCAATTGAAAGAATGAATATGAAAGATGATTTGAACTGAGTCTACAATGGTTAAGGTACAATATTTGGAAAACATCCCAGTCAACCAAACCTGCAATGCCAAATTTTGTCCAATGCCTGTTATAAAATTACGGCTACAAGTTTGATGCAAGATTTGCTATAAACAATTTTCGCGCACATTAACAGCAACATGGGCAGCAAATTGACAGCAACATATGCAGCAAACTGGCTTGCGCAAACCTTGTTCAGGTTTTGCCCTCAATTTGACATTAGGTAATGTTGCAAGACTTTCTGCCAATTTGCTTTACCATTTTGTCAGGTGGCGTTGCCTGCAAAACCCAAGTCAAATGCGAAAGCAGATGGCTATGGTTTTTTAAACAACTTTTGTTATTTATTGCTGGCAATTTATTCGAAGCTTGTATACGACTGATTATCAGGGATGACTGTCACAAAATTTACCATTGTTCCACCGTTTCACAAGGACAAAATGTGCAGCAACAACAAGTGCCACACCAACTCCAAACTTCATCGTCACTGCAATCATCAAACATTATTCCTCATAGATGCTTAAATGACATAGGGAAACGTTTCGAAAAATTCAACATTTTGCAAACTTCTGACATTTATTTATGTGCATACACTTCTTGAAAAATATGAGAGCATGGAGGATCATTATAATAACCGTGTATTATACAACTATTTTATATATCAGTTTCATTAAATATTCACATTCGACTCACCACTAATGGATTCTTCTTCTTCTTCTTCTGGTTGTTTATCTACATCACTAACATATTCTTCAGGTTCTACACTTTCTACCTAGTACAAAAATTATTAAGGAACACATTACAATTTAAACAAATAATCACATATTGGTAACTTAGAGCCAGAAAACATATTATAATTTAATTTATTATATAAAAAGCAAACATATCTTATGAAGACAATATAATTTGTAAACAAAACAATTTTTACTAAATACCAATTCAGTGATTATTATAGTATTAATAAATAAAACAACCATGCTCTTCAAAATTCATGTAGTTATTTATAAAATATTAATAAAAAACAATTATTAATTTTACTAATTTTAAACATGTTTAATTAATTTCTAATGCCAAGTAGGCAAAATATAACTACATGTGGAGATAAAATAAACAAAGCATGTTTAATATTTACTAAGTATGCTTTTTAAAGCACTGTGTTGATAGTAAAACACAATATAGCAGTCTTACCTCTTCTAAAGGTTCTATATTATCATCATTAATATCATTAATACCAGGAATGTCTATAAATGTATCAAATACATCCTCATTTATGGATGTTTTTACAACTTCTTGAAATTGGTTTTCTATTCCATATAACATATTTCCTTTACTCTCTTCTTTACTAATACCATACATTTCTTCTAATACATCAGTGTCATAAAAATTTTGTGGACTGATATTTTCATCTTCCTCTATATCTTTTCTAAAGTTTTCATCCTCATCTTCTCTTTGATGATCTAATTCTGTGCTAATATATTCTGTTAGAATTAAAATTTATAATAATATCTTCAATTTGTACTTTGATTTATATTGCAATGTTTTACATCTTAGTACCTTCTTTATCCAGAAAATCTATATTTTGTTCTTCATCTGATTCATTTTCAGTTGTTATTTCCTCTTCTTGCTCTTTATATTTATTTACTTCTTCACTTTCTTGAACTTCTTCATTTTGGTTTTCTTCACTTTGTATTTCTTCATCTGGTTCTTCTTCCTCTTCCTTCTTTTCTTCTTCTTCTTTCTTGGAAATCTTTGTTTCTGGTAACTCTATATTTTCATTATGATTATCTTCCAGTTCATCTTTTTCAATTTCTTTACTTTCCTCGTGTTCTCTCTCATCATGCGAATCATCACCATATAAAGATAGTGAATCATCTACCCACCCGTCAAAAATGAAAGCCCAGCGTGATGATTCTAATGGTGTATCAACTTATAACATGAAATATTTCATATGAATATTTTGTACACACAATGGTTATATCTTCATTATAAATGTACATCAAATTCACTTACTATCTGAAGTACCTCTGTGCTCAAATATAATTACACCAATTAAGCCAACAAGAACAGCTAATAGAACAAAGAATATAATTCGTGCACACCAGTGACCACCTGTGATACTTTCTTTATAAACATGAATGGTAATGTTGTCTGTTAAATTTTCACTAGGATTTCCCAAGGTAGGTGCAGATGTAGCACTGTCATCCTCATCTGAGTATCATATAATAGATTCAGTAATATTTTCATAAATAATTATAAAAATATTTTAATTATATATTAAAGAAATTTTTTATAAACATACACACAAACATAAATTTTAATTTGTATACTTATATATAATGTGTATACATTATATATATTTATTTGAAACATGAATGTAAATTAGAATAGGAAACTAATATATAGGAAAGCATGTAATGCTATAGGGCGAACATTAATTAATAAATAAAAATAAAATAAATAGTATATATTTATTTATTTTTCTAAACAGTCATGAAAACATATTCTAAAATTTTCTTTAGTGTTATTTTCGTTCATATCTATAATTTATTGAATAATAATTACTGTTTACTACAATATTAAATATTGAATAAAATATTCTTAATTTGTTTGAAATGTATAGGTAAGTATATATTCAAATTCGTTTTTAAATTAAAAAATTTAACGTATCAAGACTATGAAGTTAGTCATTTTTAGAATAACACTATAATAAAATAATATGAATATAGATGTACTAATTACATATAAAATTCTTGTATAAGTTCTATTTTATAGATGAATTTATTTATTAATGATAGAAGAATATATGCATACATAAGTAATATATTTGCCTGTATATGTGGTATTTATATCTGTTGCTATAAATAAATATTTATCTGGGTACCCCTTTGTTGTTAAATATTTGTGAGATTTGCGAAATTCATATTTGTAATTTATTAAATGAAATTATAAAGCTGGGCACATCTTTTTTTATATACAAGCATAATTATTATATCTAAACGCATATAAAGTATATCAAATGTATTAGAGGTATATGTTTTTGGAATGGATATTATTGGTCTATTTTTGAAAGCCAAAAGCTAGGCTGATCAAGCGTCTAAGACCCTGTATTTTCTAATTTGAGCAACATTGCCAAATATGCCTTAAAATACCTAAAATTTCACACTTCAAATAACACTTCTACAACGTTTTCATATAAAAAATATTAAACAAAATTGTATATTGTAGTTCTAATAAATATTATTATATAGAATTTTCAAAGAAATAGTTTTCTAACTAAATCATAAATTTGAAAAAATATGTAAAATAATATTATGTCTATATTTCGAAAGAAAAATAAAGGAGACAATTTTAAAAGAAAACACTATTTTTTAATAGTACTGTTCACATTAGTAAGTTAGTCGCATAATAACACAGAAATTAATAGAAGTGTTCCTTTTATGTTACAAAAATTCGGTAAATAACTGATTTATTGTAATAACGTGACAGTAATAATACGAATAATAAAAATATTGAATCTTTGCAAATAATATATCTGACTGTTAATAAAATTTACAAAATTGCTTTATTTATGTATAAATCTTATTATTAATTATACAATATTTTACAGTTAAAATTAATAGAATTTATGACTGCAATCAGCAAATTAAATCTTTCCTGTGTAATATTGTAATTAGGAATAGCATAGCGACGAATGTAAATCAATTTAAAAGATCAGGAAAAGTCAATATTTATTTAACTTTAATATAAAATATGTAACATGTATCTCTGAGGCTAAAAATAAAAAAGTAAACATTGCTAAAAATATTACGATTGCAAGAATCGAAGTACAGTAATTCTCACACACGTTTAGTAGTCTGTTTTTACCCTTTTTACGTCTCTTCTCTTTCCGTTTTCTTGTTTGTACATCACCAGACATCTTCTGCGAGGAAATGTACGTGTACCTTTTACAAATAAACTAACACAATAGATTTAAATTTTTTAAACGATCGAACACTGTGCCGCGTCTGCGATATTTTGATTTGTAATGATCTTAACAAGTGTTGACACAATATGAAAATCCCTAGTGACTTAAATTGAACATTCCTTTCCTCGATGTCAGTGCTTTCCAAATTTGTATTACTTTTGAAAAATTAGAATGTTTGATATAACATCTGAAGTATTCAAATCAAAGAAGATATTTATGAAGAATTAAATAGAATCTTATGAATAAATTACTTCACATTGCCAGGTATATTGTCCTGAATGCAGTTCAGGAATTACTAGATAGAAATATAGTAAATAGTAGCAATTACTCTATTGGTAATTACACTAGTGTAACATTTTAAATAAAGTATACATTATTTAGAACCTATATTTTTAAAACAAAGATTATGAACTAATAAAAATTTGTACATACCACAAGAGAAAGTATTTTCTCAACGAAATGCTCCATAATAATCATTTTATTAACATTCCGAATTACAAAATATAAACTTCAATTCAATGTATTTACTAAAACACATTTACTGCAGAAAGCATATGTACATAAACATACTACATTTATTATAAGACACAGCTCATTTTTAATTTTAATAAATAATTTACAAAGTATAATTGCTTATAAATTTGTAGTTCATCAGCATATTTCAAAGCACAGTTATACTAAAAAAGTTTGCCATAAGAAAGCAAAAACTAACTTAATGAACACAATAAAGATGAGTACAAAAGTATAGTTAAAGTAATCAATTATTAGAATAACTTCAATACAATAATATTTGTGAACTGAAGCAGTATGTATAACTTATAGTGAATTATGTATGAAAAAATTATATTATTTATAATAAAATGTATTAACCTGATTTTTGAAATTTTAATAATTCTGTTTTAACACAACTGGTAAGGGAATTTTCATTTTACAAAAACTATTTGCTATGTTACTTCAGAAGGATTTGTGTATAAAGTTTCATTATTAGACATTATCGGTAGTATTCTTGTAAATTAATCTTACTATAATCAGATTTAACTACAGAAGAACTGAAAAATACAAGTTCTGATTTTTATACCAAATTTTTTTTATATGTGCAAGAATTGTTTTATTTAACCATTTATATGAATAATTCTTGTGCAGTTGTGTCTCGATACTATTGTAAATTTTTTACAATTGTTAACTTATAATATTCAAATACTTTTTTTACTTGAATACATTACAATCGTGTTGAAAAATAAGAGTATAAAGTCCATTCTTCAAATTCTCTAGCACCTCTGATATCCTACATTGTATATTAACAGAGTTAATATCTTACTTATTGAATCAAAGTCCATAATTGTTACAAAAAGACATTGTATGGATACATGTTAAACTCTAAAATTATGTATCATTTACAGAACTTTATATATTTTATCGCAGTTTGCTGTTTAAATAATTTAATAATCTTACAAATTTTCAAATCAATGTATAAGTTTCTTAATATTGTTTCCTGTTTTGAACATAAAGAGCTAATAAAAAATTTAATTGTAGGTCAGCCCTGAGCGATGTGGAAGTAAATAATTGCATACACAGTACACATATAATATGTAAATTATGTACTATTTATAATACATTATACACTACAAAATTTATGCACTAATTTTGAAGGGATATTTTAGTATGGCTTGCTATCATTAGAAGTACAATGTTGCTTTCAAAATACCTAATTATTCATTATTTTGCATAAATTATGGGAATATTAATTTTGTATTTAAAATAAATATTATAAAATCTATTTATGAGTTAAACATTACTTACTACTATTTTTAAAATTCTGGAAGTATAATAAATACTATTAACTCTTTTAAATTAGTTTCATTGCCTAAAAATATTTTTCAATACTTTGTGTAAACTCAAATTAGTATTTTATTTTCCCAAAGTCAATTTAAAAATAATCTCTATGTATTAGAGGTAAAAGAGTGTTGACGCAAAAATAATATTAAAATTTAATTTTACAAAATCGTTTTATTAAATAATGAGCAAATACTATTGAGATTATGTTCTTTAAGAGGAAGATTGTCACTGTTCATTTGTATAATCCCTATTGACTATAACTTTAAATGTAGTTTATGAAAGACAAAGTTTTCACTAAATGCCAATTATGTTTTTGCCTGCCTATTGGAGTAAATTATACAAGATGATCAGAATTATGTGTATCAATGAACATTTCTTGCAATAAATGAATTATTAATCCTTTATACTTAATAAACAGAATAAACTTTAAATACAATTATGTACATGCAGCAGTCTTTTTTATGTTAATAAGATCAATTCAGTGATACAATTTTTTCAGTAAATCATAGATATTATATTATTGTTAGTGTTTATATTTTCTAACTTTGTTGTTAATTGTTTTAAATGTTAAAAACGATTTATAATTCTGCAACATAATAAAAATTTATAGATATGTATTTCTATATACAAATTTGTCACACAAAATGTTATAAGGCATCAACATAAACGCATCCTAAAAGAAATGTAGGGCACTTGTTCCAATTTTGAGTGAAAATATTTTCACGAAGATAAATGCAGTAAAAGATTATACTTTCGTTTCAAATCACGTAACGCTTAAAAACATATGAAAAAGCAAAAAACAGGGAAATGTAGAAACAGCTCATGTCTTATAGAATTTAACACATTGTACTTAATTACTGGAAAACTTAAAAAATTACTATATTTAAATATATTTAACTTTTTATACACATTTGTTCTGTTAAAATTATGTTAAGATACAAAAACAAATTTGAAAATCGCAATTATAATAATTTTTTATAATGCCACTATGTATACATTAAAATTTGAATTATTTTATTTGCACAAATGATAAACTATATTTGTGGTGTTTGATTTGACACTGTAAAAATTATCATGACCAATGTTACACTTTCTAAGATTCAAGTACTATCGGTAATAGACATGTTTTTTGGTTATTTACAAAAAACCTAGAAATAAGTAACATATCAATAGCACTAATTACTAACAGCATATCATCAAGTACAAAATGCTATAATTTGACGAAATTATAAAGTAGGAATTCAATTAATATATTGTACATTAAAAATTTAAGTGCCATTATGCATATTGTTCATAATTTAAGTTATGAATTAATTATAATAATAATTATAATTTTCTCATTAATGAGATTACAGACTCGGTTTATTAATAATTTACTTCATTACTACATTTATTTATGCACATGTATCGTGAAGATCTCAAAATAATATATAAATAAATAAATAAAAAATATGTTTATTGTCACAAAATATTATATGATGTGCAGAATGATAATATAATTCAAGAAGTATACTTGTCTACTTCTAGAAGTATTGCTTGCAACATGTTTTTAATAAATTGTGTGCAATAATATCAAATTTATATAACCCACAAATAGCAATCTGACAAAGACATGTGCATATAAATAGAAAATATGACTCCTTATAAAAGGAGAGTCAACAATACACTAACAAAAACAATTAAACAGCATGTTTAATTTTATTGTAATTGAAAAATTAATAAGCGTTTTAATTGCAGAAAAACTGTTAGACAAAAATTGTTGTTTTAAAGAGTAAAATGCGATAATGAACGTAAACCTTTTGTGACACTGATTTTCAGCAGAACAACAGTATATTTTGTGGGCTTTGATTACTTTGACCCAATTCAAGAGACATTGTATATTATTGGGACCGGAAATTCCTGTTCATTAATTATCCATATTTCAACAACGAAGTTTAATCACCAATTTAACTTTAAATAAGAATAAATTGAACATTTTATGTGTTTTGCATGTTTATTATTTATATGCCCTTAAGAATAATTCAATTGTTTGATTAAAATGAATGAAAAGCTATGCTAATAAAATAGTAATTATTATACAACATCATTGTACAATTACAATGTATCATGTAATCACTGTGGCAATATACAATATCGTTTTGGAATGTATTATGAAATTGAAATAACAAAAGCATAGTTCCACTTAAAATATCTAATGATATAGTAAAAAGTATAAATCCATTCCATATTTTACTCTCTAAACGTAACACTTTTTATACCAGCAGTTATTTACATTTTCAATAATTTGAGGCACTGAGTGTATATCCTTATACTAGGTATATACTGCACACAAGTGTAAAAATATAGTTGTATGTAATTTGAATGAATTTAAATCTACATTCTTGTTAGATTACAAGTAATGTAAACATATGAATAAAATTTGTTATAAGAATTCATAGTAACGTATTATTCTTATTTTCAGATTGTAAATGAATGATTAATTTCCATGCTCATTTAAAGAAATACAAGATATACCATTTAGGTTATCTCTTAATCTTGTCACTGTACATTCATTCAATATCTCACTATGATCATTATTTACCGGACATATTATTTTCATCATGTGGTCAATACAGTGGAACTATCCAACCTTCTATTGGTTTCTAAACTTGCAGCTTTTTCAAATTTATCTATTCTTAACGTATTATGTAAACTATGATCAAATGTTTTGAGATCGTTTTGGATACTTTTTATGGTATCAGTATTATTTTCATACCGCCGTAATAAATTGTTTTCGTTTTCATACCTACGATGTATGGAATCAGAATCTAAACATTTTCTAAATGTTTCATCATATCGTCGATCCCCTATTCGTCTAGAAAATCCACTGTCATAACAATGATCTGTTTCTATGTAATGTTGATTTAAAGTGTCCACTTCATAAGCATACTTTGTTAGCTGACTCTCAAACCCAGCTCTGGCAGCTAAATGGAGGTAATTGTCATCACCAATGGGAGCTTGTCTAAAATAATAATTACAATTTAAGATAAATAAACCAATAACGCATTCTTAAACTGTTGCATTTTGTTTAATGCGGCAAATGCATTGAATAGTTTTCACTGTTATCAATGTAAACTTTCACATAAACTCGTGTTTGCCTGCTAAAAAAATATGTAACAATAAACAGAATAGGTCTTGTTAAACTGTGTAAGAGTTTTGTACTATGTTAATTTTATCTAATAGTCATGGAGTTTGTTCCGTCTTCGACCAGGAACGATAGCTATAGGCCTCAAAGATTCCGTTAGCTTTACAATAATGCTTGCAATAAACCTGGGACTCGTACGCACCGGGTCTTACCGCTGCGCACTAGCGCGCAGAACAAAACAGTCATAAACCCTACCGTTGGGAGACTCGAAATTTCGGCGCGGTCAAGTCACACCGTGACCACGTGCGCGACATTTTTGCTTGCAGTGGCTTGCACCCGCTTCGCCCTGAAGGGGAGGTTTCCACCACCACGTCACTCAGGAAAAACCTGAGAATATGCCTTCTCCTCCAGGGTACCACCAATCAGAAAGCGAGATTTAGTCAATGCGTTTGGCGAAATTTCCTTAAATACAGAAGAAGCGCGATGCGGCGTCGCTACGACTTTAAACATCAAGCAGTCACATTCGTTAATCATTTAAAACTCTCGATCACGTCACATTCTCTGCGAGAAACGAATATTACATCATTGTAATTTAAGTGTTAGTAAAAGGCTGTTACTCAAACTGATCTATTCCGATCATTCCTGCTACCCTAACTAGACTTCACGAGAACCTTTGTGAAGTCAACGTCTTGTTTTTACACCGTCGCAAACCAGCGAAGCGGATTTACAACCCGTAAAATTTTCGAAGAATTTTGGTGTTTTGGGACGTAACAGAGTTTACTAGTAAAATTGTCACTAAACTTTTTAGATTAATATGATCATAAAACATAAAATTAGAATGAACAAATTTAGTATATTTCTAACTTACTAGCTTCCAGAGAACTTTAGATATTGGTTGGGAGACGGAGGTAGAAAATGTAGGTTATGTGAGTACAGTTTGGGTATGTACTTACATACACTAAACGCCAAATAAGAGCATAACTGTTTCGCGCATTTCGAATGAGCAGGAGAGGTCTCTCGAGCCCCTGGTTCCCCCACTTTCTCGCTTTCTGTAACAGGGACGATAGAATTTGTCATACACCGGGTGACATAATGAAGTATTTCTCAAGACATGAATACTTATGAATTGGCACGTTTGTACTTCACAGTCACTCGGTGTATGATGCTACACGAGGCATAATGATGCTCAATTGTTTAAGAGGTTGGTAACTAAGGTAACCGAGAGGAATATGCGCAAACAAGACCGAAATTTGTCATTTCGCAGTTATGGTCTTATTTGGTTTTTAGTGTACATTAAAACACCTACATACCTGTACCTATATAATAGAACTATGCAATGGTATAGAAGGAAGGAATGTACGATTGAGCAAATGCTAGAGGGTAGACAAAATAGTACAGTCACAGTATAAGTATAACTTATACTTATACTTATACTGTGTGTAACTATAGTTATATTTATACTGTAGTATAACTTATAGTTATACTGTGGGACAGTGGTCAATTGGTTAGGTGAGGTAGAAAGAAGGATAAAAATATTAGAGGGAACAGGGGAGGAAAAAATGAGAAAGAAATACGTGTGAGGTAAGGATATGGAAAAATGAAGTGTGATTGTTCTTTTTCATTAAACTAAATCTATTTCTGGGCCACAGAGGCTAAATTTAATAAATATACAGACATACTTACTTGCTTCCATATTTGGTATCACGAGCCAAACTTCTAAAATAGGCTCTATGTTCATGCTGTAAAGCATATGCTGCTTCTCTTAATGCAGTTAAAGTTTTAAAACAGGAGGGCACGTCATCAATAGGAGATCCACCACCTGGTATAACACACATGTCACTAGCCCCATAAACAGCTTGACATTCACACGCACTCATTAATGTTTCAAGCCTTGGCATGTTTGTAAATATAAGTGAATGTATTCGTTGCAAATCTCGGTCTGGATCTAGGACCATGCGTAATCCAGCTTCTACACCAGGTGATACTTCACTACAGCCTGGTGCAATTTCAGCCACTGCTTTGCAACTATAATCGATATTTATTAACAATTGAAATATACTTTGTATTTAAATAATATAAGGTAACATACCAAAGCCAATGGCCATTAATATATGCACTTGGGTGGTATTTTTCTAAACGATTATTGTTTGTACGACAAATCTTTGTTAGAATATCAATCCATTCTTTTTCTTCTACACAGTTGCCAGCTTGAACGTATAATGCTCTTTGAGACTGAATGATTTGAAACATATTTTTCATTTTAAAAGAGTTTTCTTGAAGTCTTTCAACAGCTAAAATTTCTTCAAGTGGTATTTTACATAAAGGTTCTTTACCTAAAAAATATTTTACAAAATCTGATCTGCATTAACTTTTTAAAATCATGAATTATTTTCAGTGTATTCACATTTACCTTTTGTTTTGGAATAAGTAAGATCTTGCGTAGTAAGTCTAAAGTATCTTTGTTTAAAATTTTTACGTCCAAATCGTTTCCTTCCTTGTGCTCTTTTAATCATTACTCTGTAAGTAAATAAAAAAAAAATTAAATGTATATCCTTACAAGAAATATATACTTTAATTTTGCAATCATTAAATATCACTACAAACCTCTTATCGCAATCAGCAGTATGCATGAAGAGAAAATATATTCTATTAGGAATGCATTCTATTAGTATTACTTATATGCACATATAATGTTATAAAATTTATTATTTAAAATTCATTTCACTGAAAGTAGTACTTAACTCACAAGATGCGTTATTTAAACATTGTAACATATTATCGCAGATATTGCCAAATATTTAAAAATGTGTTAGTTTTATGAGAATATAAAGCGTGAAGATTAATATAAGGAAATACGGAAGCGTTAAATTAAAAACTTTTTTGACATAATCAATAGACATACCCCTCTTTCAATACAACTGGGTGTTCTTGTTGAGTACTTGGTCGTTGCTTTGCATTTCCAGCATTACTACTAGTCGATATCAATTCCAGGAATTGCTTAACAGCTTGTATGTGTTTCTCCGTATAAAATTCTCTAGAAAAATAATGTATGAATAATACACGAAATCTCTTTATTTATAAATGAAATTTGGAAATAATTTTATCTCTGTGTACCTATACACACATTCCATGTATTCTTCTTTACACACACTACCTGCACCACCTCTACAACTTACTAGGTTTCCTAGACTCTGAATTGTTTTAGAAATTAATGTTAATGTCCTATTAGTCTGAGAATCCTGGAATACAAATACATAATAGTAATTCTATTAGTATTATTATTATTCTTAAACAATATATTATCATATTTTTAATAGCGGAAATTGTCTTACAATTTGCTCAGTTGTAATATCAAATAGTCTTGGACCCAATATTGCAGGAGCAAAAAATCGTAGAAAAATAAATCCGCTAATGACTGAATATCTTACTTCCTTATTTTTTGGAAAATGTGTTGTTGCAAGTGCTCTTAAGCACCAAAACATTTCACACATTAAAGGGGGACACCGTACACCCGATGTTGTAATAGCAGTAAAAACTCGTTCAACGTATTCCTGTCAAGCGATACATAATTTACAAATTAATATAAGTATACATACAAAAAAAATATTACTTCAAATCTTCAAATACCTTGAGATTTGCTAAATTAGTCTGAATAGTATTTGCATCCTTTACCCTTGTAGGATCTATTTCACATGGTTTTTTTTCTAGGATGACTTGTTCCATGGCTGGTCTAAGTGTACTATGCAGATAATGAAGGCCTGCCAATCGCATACCTTCATCCATCATTTTACTTACTAATGTGTTACCACGAAATATTGTTGTTGGATCACTATAAAAAAACCTACTTTGTAACATACAATATTATGATTGACTATAAGTCTCTATAATTAGATTGCAATAAATGCTAGGCGATTAATGTAAATGTAGGTGTCTTATAAATGAAAGCATAATTCATTTACTTACGTTAATTTAGAAATTTCATGACTAGCTAAAGCTCGCATTACGGAAACCAATTGTCCATGATGTACTAATACTCTAACCAAAGATTGTGCAGCTTCCATTTTACTTGCCACAATTTCTCCCAAAATGTACACAGCAGATGATGTTATTGGTTGAATATTAACACTTTGTAACAACAAATATCTAAGTCTATCATACATTGCTGATGGAAATACGTGATCTGCTGTATAATGTATTTTTAATCTTAGAGATCCTAAACCTGGTAATGCACCAGAAGTGCTAGAAATTTTACTTGGGCGATGTTTCGCTGCTCTTGGTTGCAGGAAGTACCTATTAACAAAAAAAATGTAGTAAGAGTTGTAATACTGAAGAGAAATTATTATTATGAGAAATAATCATTTAACAATGGTTTATAAATCTGGAGTGATGTAACACATAAACATTTCTTACATTTGATAATAGTAAGTGATCAAATGCGTTACTTTAGGAATAAATGTGTAGTAAGTACCATGCTGTTGTTGTACTAGTTGGTTGCTTTTGTAGGCCTCTCAAAGTAACTCTAACTTCACCAAGAAAAGCTGGTTGTTCTCCCATACCAGGAGATGCATGCCATAAACCTACAACTACTTCACCTACTTCTCCACTTTCCATAGCATAATGAGAAACATCCTTCTCTTTGGATTCTGTTACTTCTGGCTGTAGATAAAATTTTAAAAATAATTATACAAACAAAAACACTAGAGTTAAATTGTAATATATTATGCAAATTTTATATAAATGATATTAATAATATAAAGTAATTCATTCGAATTTACCTCAAAGACAAATGTTTCATTAAAATATGGGGACACTGTTTTCTTTTTAATTTTTGTGCGTTTCATTATTTGTTTACCATTACTATAGATGACCATAATAGTTGCATATGGATCACATCCTCCATTTTTAACAGTTAATTCGCTACATTCTATCACTCTAAAAAAATAATAATTATGAAAATATTAAATCTTATATGACTATATATAGCATACTTGCAACTAAAACATAATTAGAAAAACATAGAGTCTCTAGGAATATGAAAAAAAACTATTACTAGCTTAAATTATGTCTTTTTAGTTGCCAAAGTTTAGTATGTATAATGCCACAAATATTTACTTTGATGTTGACTTTTAATAATATTTGTTTATTATTATACCTCACTGTAAGTTTAGTAGATTCAGCATGTCCAATTTGAGGTTGGAGAGCGAGTTCTAAATGTGCTTTGCCTTGAACTTCAGAATCAGCATCAACTGGCCTTAAAGGAAACCAATGTTCCTTATTGTGATATGTTGCTAAATCTTCTCTTTTTATTGCTACTTTGCCCAAAATTTTATCCTGCTTTAAATGTCTGTCTCGATCATAAACATAAATGCCAAGATAACGAAATTTCCTAGGTATTTCAAATTGGAATTCTTCTCCGAAAAAGGGGCTACATTAAATATTTTTTATAAATACTTTCTCCAAAAAATCAAACATAGTATTACATTTTATAATGAAAAATAGTACTAGACATTACTTGAGAGTTCTTTCCATTGTTGTTGTTCTAAATATTTCCTCTTGGTCAAGGGATAATGCACAATATACATCTCTTGCACCTGGAGATCCATGACTTCTACTTTGTAGATTTTTAACTTCACCTAAATGTAAATACATATTCCTTATACTTTTGAGTATAAAAAGGCTATGTGTTACATACTTCACCATAAATATAAAATATTTTTGATTTAGAAAAAGAATAAAGCTTCGTGTTTTCATATGAAGTAAAGATATTAAATTTTATTATTTTTTGTTAGTAGTAGGATGTCTAGGAAGAAAGATATAAGTTTAATCTTTAATGTTAATAGTTAACTGAAATATTTCTGTGTCAACAGTAATAATAATAATGTTCAGTTAAAATTGTAAATAGTATCAAAATTACTTTTCTTCAATGTTAACGCAATGCACATAAAACACAATAAATTAAAAAAAGTCATGCTTAACGAAATGAATTAAGTGCAATTTAGCTTGTAATTTATTAAACAAACGGTACTTTCCCTATAAATAATTTTTTTCGGAAAATTTAAATCGTTCTCGAAATAATACTATATTGCTGATGTCTTCATCTTTATAATCACATTAACAAAACCATATTTCACATTAACAAAACCATCATTACAAGTAAATGATAATGGGTTAGTTAAAATGAAAATAGTAAGTGAACGTGAAATTTATAACTATTGTCCGCAATAGATAAACTTCACACTTTTTACATTTAACTACTATTAATATTGTATTATTACATTATCCAGTGTTGTTAATATTATTTGGTGATAACTATTGAAAAGTACATATTTTGTGTAGGGACAACGATGCGTGGGAGTTGAAAATGTACGCGTACGCATACATAATCATTAAAATTTGGAAAAAATATCACCACACTGTGACCGTACAATCGATTCGTTGGTTGAACAGAAGGAACCGTAAACTGAATCGTGAACTGATGCAAGAAAAGGGCCAACGATGCTTTCCGTTTAGGTAGTAAAGTTGAATAATTCCATAGGAGTCAAATTAGGTGACATCCCGAGCGAACAGTAGCACGTTAACATGAATATATCAAGCTTTTTGAAACAACGAAATTCTTGTTTTTTTGGCACAGCATACATCCCAATCAACATTCACATTACTGCTAAACGATATTTCTGACGAGTCTGCCTACCGATTTTAATCTTTAATCTTTCTTCAACGCGAACTAGGCGCGTCTCCTCGGCCATGTTAACTCCATGACACTACTGTGTGACTACATGAACAGAATGCAGGCGGTTCGTTCATTCTGTGAATGGATTCTAATCAGAGCCGTACTCTGGCAACCGAGCACCCGTTCTATGTTCATTTTACGAATTGACTGCGAATGTTATAGATTTATAACATACCTTAATATGCAAAACAGAATAAATTACATGCTTTTATAATGTTTAATACATTTTTTATTTATTATTTAATGTAAAGAAACTATAAATAGAAAAATAAGTTTAGAGGAATTGTTTTCCATAAATCGATTTTCAAAAATGTAAATTTCTATAAATATTAATTATACAATTAATTATGAAAAGAAATTTCAAACAAAATTTGAATTCATTAAATAACGTATTATTTTTTATCGTCTTATATAAGATCAAAAACGAAATTTATGTATGAGAATAATACCTATTATATCATATAAAGTAACTATATTTTCTTTTATAGTAGTAAAGGTATATTTATGTAAATATTAGATAAAAATTTAATAACCATGGAATGTGTACTGTATACGACACAAACTCTGTACATAATAAAATATTGTGTGATGAGTACTTAATAAGAAAAAATTCGCTTCCAAAACATATAGTTCTGTAAAATACTGATTTAAATTGTAGACGTTCAATATTTTCCAAGAATTAAAAAGAAAATATTTAAAAATATTTAACGAATATAACTAATTACAAAATGTATAGCTTGTACCTACACATTAATTATAATATAGTGTTTTGAAACAAGTCATGCATAAAAAATTATGTTAGTACATAATAAGCAACAATAATTTCTTAATTATAAAAAAATATTTTGATGTAAAACTATATAATTGTACGCTTGACCAATCTAAATTATAATGAAATGTTGTACTAATAGGTAGAATAATTTATTCTCCGCAGAATTAATCTATTAAATTGGTAACGATATAGTATTTGTAAATATACTTATAACACATTGCACATTCTAATAAAATTGACAATAAACATACATCAATGCCAAACGAATGCAATATAGAGTCTATGAAAATTGTGTGCTATTAACTATGCAAGAAAAATAACTAAAGGAACCCAAATTAGAGTCTAGCTCATTGGCAGACTGCGGACATCCACGTGAATTCAAATTTTCATAGACTGTTCTACGAACAAGAGAATTAAAACGAAATGTATCTTCTCTATTGAGGATTTTATTGAGTTACAAATTAAATAAAAAGCTCTCATTTTATGTTCCGGATATTCGCATGTATGCTATAAATGCATGTTTCACAGCATCCTATGTACATCATCACTGTTTTATAGTCGCCCTAAGAATAGAAAAAGAATAATGATGTTGGGTCGGCGAAGGTTGTTACATTAAATTGTACGAATGCTAGGTGGCATAGCGACATTCGGGTACGGGATTGATATGTACCCAGTGTCCGGTATGTAAAGGCATTCTCCCGACTGGTCACTATTTACACACATATAGGGTAAAACCATTGAATGATCGAATATTCGCGTGTTCCCACTTATCGTGTCACTCTTTTGGCCGGTGCCTATATTCTGTTCTTATCTCAATGTGTTAAGTCTGCTGGCTGTTGTGGAATGAGAACAAACCTCTATGTTGGACCATGTTAGTTAACAACACTCGTGTAATTGGTGAGCTACTTCCTCATGGCGGAATGGCCTGCTTCCTCTACTCTGCGTTTCTCTTTGCTCCTCACTCTTTGTAGAGCTCTACAGACAACATCGCCTTCCCCTCCTCACCCTTTCTTCCTCTACCAACGTTCCCTTTTGCAGTCCCTTCCCTTCTCCGCCTTCCTTTTGATTTTTCACGCTGCTACTGTTATAAAATGTTAATGAAAAAAAAGAAGAAGAAGAAACAGGAAAAGTTCACTCGTCATTGGATTTCACGGATTTTAGGTGTTCATCAAATTTTCGAGAATTCATGAAACGCAACGAAATAAAGCACTTAATAGAATTTTTTCCTATTTTTGTCGTATTGGAGGTAAGGGGTTAATAGAAAGGGGGACAAAATGGAAATGGAATTCCGTAGTCATCAGACTGCAAATTTTATGGTTCTTATTTTAAATTTTCGAGCGTACAAAATGCACCGAAATAAAAACTTTATTACCTGCCATTTACTTTTGCCTTCATATAGGAAATGAGTCAATTTAAACACCGCAAGTACAAGATCGTTCATCGGTAAACCGTAGTTTTTTCGTATACATATGTGACATTTGTGAATGTATAGAATACAGTAAAATAGAAACTTCAACGCAGTTTATATTTTGTTTTTGACTTGGGAGAGGGAATAAATATGTGGTTAATTCAATTGTCTGTAGATTGGTTGTTAAAAGTGGGAACCTGCATAGACGCTATACTTTACTTATCTACTATAAATTAATAAGTAATGTGGATCGCACCTTACAGAATAGCAATAGCTAATCTTCAGCTTCCAGCATAGTCTTCCTGTAACGAAATTATCTATAAACTGTAAAGGAAGTAGGCACGCAACAACATCGATTAAAAATTGGATTAAAAAATAATTTCGCATACCTGATTATTTTATATAAACGGTATAGACTGAATCTCTGTGATTGGGATTATATATTAATGCCGTGGATTTCTTTTATTACATAATAATAATTGTAGATGTAGTTGTAAAAAGAATACTCTTTAAAAGAGTGTATGCACGTTCCGCGATATCATACTTATCCCTCAGTTTTCTTGGTTAATAATTGCCTGTATTTAGTTGTGAAAAAGAAAAGAAAGCTGATAATTCATGATAATACAATACACAATTCATCCTTATGTTCCCATTGTGGGGTAACTTATACCCAAAATGATTCTCTAGCGTGGTCTCACCCATGAAATTACCATATAATAAGTTAGAGTTTCGTGAAACTTTCACGCAATTTCACACACAAACGCGCGTGCGCATACATGTACACATTTCCCAGCCAGCGTAAATGGTGTAGCTGCAGTAAGAACAATAGCGATAATAAATCATTGCACAAAAAAATGAAAGTAACAATTTGAACGGAAACATAACACTCGAGAAATTTTCCGGAACTGTTATACATATAAAACCCTATAAAATTATGAGGGGCACTACTTTAAATATTCATCAGTCCCTTGGTAATGTATGTCGTCTAGAACAATTGGATCTTCAAAATAATTGAAGTTTGAACAAATACAGGGCAATAAATAAGGCCCATCACGAAGCTCTTGCGTACAGTGTTTTACCTACCGTTCCGTCTATACAGATCCCTGTTCGCTGGATGTATGCGAGCTGTTCGCGAACTTTTCACAAGCTGCATGCTAGCTATTCGAGATCAACTGTTTCCATCTGTCCTGTTAATGTTTGCGAACAGATCGTCACGAGTTCGCGCCTGGAGCGGTAAAATCAGAGGAAAAATCATGTATATTGTATATGTCCAAATCAGCGGTGGACAAATTTGGCTCCCGGGAGCTAAAACTTGTCCCCACCCCCGTCCACCGTTACCATGGAGTGACAGAGACAAGAGGCTGGGCTCCTTTGTTTTTATGAAGGCACACAGTGCGAAAGAAAGGTTGGAAGGGGAAAGAGGTGCATGAGATGCCCATACGCTGCCTAGCGCTGGTCCAAATGGTGCACAAATAGTGCCCCGAAGCTTCGAGGTGGAAGACAAGGACAGAAATAAGAAGTGGAAATACCAAGTTCCGCATATGTCATTAGATTTTCACGAAAATGACGCCATTCGATTCCTTATGTTTTTCCAGTAACAATGCCACCAAAAATGACACAATTCGGATTATAATTAACGAAATTAAATGAATAAATAATTTGCATAATTTAAAGCTAACTTCGTTAAAAATAGTCTGATTTACGTGATATTTAGTTTAATTTTAATCGGGTGAACGTCAAGAAACCATAAGTGTTACTTCCATATCGATATGGGGTTATCCCACGCGAAGTTGGATACTTTTTGGAGTAACATTTCGGATTTTGTTCAAACTTGGACATGTTGCATCCAGTCTTTAAATGATATATACATATATACACGTATCTCGGAGGAATTCTCAAAATTTTTGAAATTGTTAATTTTACAGCTGTTTGAAACTTAGTGACAATCTTTCTTCAATAATTCTTAATTGTTGAACTAACACTCTGATCAAAGTGGGGTTTGTGAAATTATTAACACGTTGGCTGTCAGCTACGAAATAACTCCTAGTTGAAACATTGCAAACACGCTGGATTATTTAAATACCTCTACAAAATTTTGACATGAGATTAATATCACAGTATAATTTAAAACAAGACAAGCAATCTCTATTAATCAAACGCATATATTTTCAAAGATTTATGACTTAAAAAACGAAATAAAGTGTGTCTGGCTACGTACGGCCTTTTTCACTGTGGCAGTGAACGTGTTAATTTTGAAAAATTGTTTCAGTTGAAAAAAAAAATTTTGTTAACCAATAATTTTGCTATTATTTTAAAGAATCATTTCAAAATAGCCTTATGAAAAGTAATTGACGTTAACACTGCTTGTACCGCATGGCTGTCTGTCGAGCCAGTGTGCTTCGACGCAATGTTAACTTCAATTAATTTTCACACAGTTAATGTTGAAGTGTCCATGTTTCTTAAAATTGGTCGATAAGAAACACCACTAAGGACTATATCCTAATTTTTCCAAATTTTTCAACACTTTCACTTTTGTAAAATTGAATTTCTTTAAAGCAATTACAAAATAAATGGTGAAAAAATTGTTTTTCAACTGAAATAATTTTTCGAAATTAATAATTTCACAAAGGTCACTTCGATTAGTTTGTTAGTTCAACAGTTATCGTTAATTGAAAATAGGTTGACACTATACAGGGTGTCCCAAAAATGTCCTCCGACCCGGAAATGTGGCACTCGGGGGGTGAATTGGAACAACTTTTTCCTTAGCCAAAATTTAAACTGAGGCTTCGTTTACGAGATATTAACGAAAAACCGCGACCAATCAGAGCGCGAGTTTGCCAGCCGAGTTCCCGCGCTAGCGGTGGCTACGCGCTACGCTTGTACTACGA
>NW_015374244.1:10493-12926 GCF_001272555.1 Dufourea novaeangliae | reverse complement strand
GCTCTGATTGGTCGCGGTTTTTCGTTAATATCTCGTAAACGAAGCCTCAGTTTAAATTTTGGCTAAGGAAAAAGTTGTTCCAATTCACCCCCCGAGTGCCACATTTCCGGGTCGGAGGACATTTTTGGGACACCCTGTATATTTCAAACAGCCAGACAAATAACGATTTAAAAAATTTTGAAAACTACTTCGAGATACGTTTATGTATCATTAAAGACTATAACAGATCCAAGATTGAACAAAATCCGAAAAGTTACTCCAAAAAGTGTCCGACTTCGTGTGGAATGATCCTCCGATGAAAAATAAAGAATTTAATTTTCTAAGAAAGTTGTGAATTGTCCAAGCGACCATTTGATCTTCGCCGAGCGCCAACGTCGAGTCACATGGCTCGCCTAATTAATTGTTAATATGTACGAACAAATAAAAAGATTGATCTACAATTATCACAATGTAAGCGAATATACGCATACGTGCGAGAGACCATTGTAACCGTGGCCGCCTGTAGCGGCCACCGACGACCGTTGCGCAGTGACGACTGTCTTTGTTCTTGACAAGACGTTGCGCAGCGACGAATGTCTTTTGTTCTTGACAAAACCGTTGAAGACGGGCGCGTGCCGTTTCACGGCAGTGCCTTCCCAGACGCGATCACGCGTTGATGTGTTAAATATATATATCTTTTCTTTTTGTTAAACTATTCTTTCTATAATAACCATCCTGACATCCCCTACAAAATTTCAGAAGTGGGATCTAACTGTGTGTCTCGAATTGAAAAAATTAGTGGTCGGAAGGCGCTCAGTGTCAGCGTACAAAGCGTGTGTGCAGTGTGATCTGTTGTGCAGTGTTCTAGTGGCCAAGTGTGGTTTACTAAGAGAAGATTACGTGCAGGGGTACGATGGACCTATATAAATTTATGCTGGCACAACTGAAGGAAATTTTATCGAAGAAAGAATTGCCGACTGCCGGAAAAAAAGCAAATTTGATTTGCCGATTACAGGAGAGTGATCCGAGCGGAGATTGGATACGTGAATTAGAGGCGTCCGGAATAAGCAATCTGATGGAAGGTATCAGTGCAATGGAGGGTGCCAACGCGACGGAAGAAATCGCGGGATCGACCACCGAAGAGCCTCGAAGGGAGGAAAGTAATCGTCATAACGGTACAAATCCGGACTTGGTGAGAGAACTAGAGTGGTTGCAGAGAGAGAAGCAATTACTGGAAAGAGAATTGCGTGTGGCGGAAAGAGAGAACGAATCTCTGCGTGGATCGCATAGGGTAACCACAAACGTATCCGAAAGACAGGCTAGAATTGGCATCAAGTCAGTGGGTGATTTGCTCAGTAATTTTACTCGCATGGACATTTCGTTCAGGAATTGGGAAAGACAGTTAAAACTGTTAATTGGTACGTACCAACTGGAGGAAAGAGAAGCCAAAATTTTATTGGGAATGCGGCTAAAAGAAAAGGCGTTGAACTGGTTCCAGTCTCGACCGGAACATATTGAGTGGACGGTATCAGCGACCTTGGTAGAAATGAAAAAGCTATTCGATCATCGGTAGAGCAAATTGAAATTACGGCGACAGTTTGAGGAAAGAATGTGACGTGTCAGTGAGGATTTTGCAACATATTTTCACGACAAAGTCATTTTGGCCAATACCATCTCGGTCGATGAAGAAGAGTTAGTCGAATGCATCATTGACGGAATCCCCAATGTCCCATTGCGGAACCAGGCACGGCTTCATCTCTTTGATTCGAAGTCATCGTTGCTTGATGCTTTCGAAAACATCAGTTTGCGAGAAACATTGAGCAGACCAGTGAAAACTCCACCGATGGAAACCAGAGGGATTGGAACGAGCACGCGGTCAACACGGGACAAGACGGCAACAGGAAGTGTACGTCACAGGGAGCAGGTTGCTTCATCGAAGGATTCGACGGCCATACAAAAGAAAACTCGGTGCTACAATTGCAGCAAATATGGACATGTATCTAGGGAGTGCAGAATGCCGCAGCGAGAACGAGGCAGGTAATGTAGAGTATTCTTTAAATAATACGGTGAGCAAGAGTACGGGCGAAACAATGAATACTACTCGAGAGAATTTAGCGGCCATGCGAGCTCAAGCGTCTAGCAAAATCGCACGTAGTGAAGCGTATAATGAAAAATATTATAATAGCAAGAGAAAAATACCGAGAAAATACAACGAGGGCGACCTCGTAATGATACGTAATTTTAATAGTACACCGGGAGCGTCTAAAAAGTTATTGCCACAGTTTAAAGGGTCGTATAAAATTATGAAAGAATTGCGTAATGATAGATATATGTATAATAGCAGATATCGAAGGGTTTCAAAATTCTCAAAGAGCTTATGAGGGAGTTTGGGAAGCGAAAAACATACGGCCGTGGATAGTGTCTGTGTCATATCCTGTTAGGAATATTACCTCT
>NW_015374244.1:4177-10460 GCF_001272555.1 Dufourea novaeangliae | reverse complement strand
AAGAGCGAGCGAAAATCGTCAAATCAGCGACACGTGAAAGCTACGCGCGTAGTCGAGAATCCTCGAGACGTTGACCGACGGGACGTTGACCGACGGACCGGACGGATCAGCAATATCGAAACACCGCCACGACGACTCGAGAATTCCCTGACGAACAATAGCTTGTTGCTACCCCGTATCTTCCACGTTCTTCAATTAAGGAAGGGGGGAAAACATTATAAAACGATTGTCCAAACCGGGCAAAGCTCTCTTGGCTCTTGGCTCTTCTTTCTTTTGGTTACTCTCGCGTTAGACGGTGCTTCGTCTACTTTTTCTTCACGCGTAACGGCGAGCTGAGCGACAGCGGTCACTCAGCTGTTCAGTATCGGGTTCCGTGACGTTTCCTATTCAGTGCGACGCGACTTTGCGATTACGCGCGGCCTAACAGGCGAGTTCGATAAGACACCGGACCGCGAAGTGTGACGTCCGAGACGGTGATAACGTATCCCGCAGTGCCCGACCCCTGCATCACGGCTCCGAGCGCCAGCAAGTATTCCGCCCCTTCAAGGACCCGAAACCCCGACTGAACCAGCCGCAAGCGTTAATCATTCATCATCATTGGTATGTTAAGACTTCATTGTATATTTTATTTTATTCATTGTTAGAATATATCTTGTTGTTGTTATAAACGAGAGTGATTTCCTATCCCTCCCGTTCCATATCCTAATTACGTACATCACCGGTAAGTTTAGACAGGGCGTGCTTTAGCACCTTAAAAGAGCCAGGACCCGAAAATATAAATAAAGTAACGACCGCAACGCGGGACGTAACATCTGCATAACAATGTTGATTGATATGTATATGTAAATGTGTAATATTGAAGTTTATTCTTATTTAGGTTAAGATATATTGTACCGGAGATCGAGGCCCATCTATAGGTCAGGATAGCCGAGTTGTAAGCGAATATATGCATACGTGCGAGAGACCACTGTAACCGTGGCCGCCTATAGCGGCCACCGACGACCGTTGCGCAGTGACGACTGTCTTTGTTCTTGACAAAACGTTGCGCAGCGACGAATGTCTTTTGTTCTTGACAAAACCGTTGAAGACGGGCGCGTGCCGATTCACGGCAGTGCCTTCCCAGACGCGACCACGCGTTGATGTGTTAAATATATATATCTTTTCTTTTTGTTAAACTATTATTTCTATAATAACCATCCTGACATCCCCTACAACAACATTTTCACAACTTCTTTTCCTTATTAAAGTATACAGGGTGAGGCATTTAAATCCGGCCACCTGAATAACTTGGCTGCTATTGGTGATAGAAAAAAATGCATCAGGCGAAAATTATTTGGTATCGAGAGGCTGATCATCCGATGTTACTAGTTTTTTGATGGGTGGAGGCGTCAAGGAGATATGAAGATCATCTCTGCTTTTTTTAAATGGAACCGTATGTGTGTTTACTTACATTCTGATAGAGTATTTCAAGACGAATACACTGACCTATTGGAAAGATCATTTGTGGTCAGGGTTCAGCCAATTGTGATGGAAAATAATTTACTTTGAGAAAATGATCAAGCACCGTTGATTCATTTATCTAACAGTAATCACGACTAATTACGGCATGTTGAATTTCAGTTGTGTTTATCGCGGCACAAGCTCTTCTTATACGCTCTTCCATATCTTCTTTGGTTGTTGGTATTTTATTATACACTTGCTGCTTTAATTTTCCCCACAAATAGAAATCCAGAGGTGTTAAATCTGGAGAACGTGCGGGCCACATATGATTTCCTGCACGACCAATCCAACGATCTTCGAATGTCACGTTGAGGAATTGAGTAATTATCCGTGCATAATGAGCAGGGCATCCATCTTGTTGAAACCATATAGTTTGCCGTATGTGAAGCGGAATACTTTCCAGCAGGTGTGACAAAAATTCCGTTAAAATGTGTTTATATCTCGAAGTCTTTAATGTGCCATCGATAAAATAAGGACCAATTATGTCACCGTTAAGAAGTCCGGACTAAACGTTTACAGACCAAGGTCTTTGTTTATCCACTTCTCGCAGCCACCGTGGATTTTCTATTGACCAATAATGCATATTATGACGATTGACTTGGCCACAGTTTGTAAATGTGGCTTCGTCCGTAAACAAAACTTTAGTCAAAAACAGTTCATCACTCTGTAATTTCTGCAGATCCCATTCACAAAAATTTACACGGTTTTGTAAATCATTCCCATGTAACTCTTGGTGAAGTGAAACATGAAAAGCGTGGAATTTATTTAAATGTAATATTCGCGAAACACTTCGTTGACTGATGCCACTTTCACGTGCTAGCTGCCTTGTACTAGCATGGGGATTTTGTGTTGCAACTGCTAAAATGTTCACTGTATTTCGATCATCAGTTACTGCCTTGGATCTTCTTCGTATTTTGTTATCTACACGTCCAGTTTCTTGAAAACTCTTAATAACATTCGTAAATGCAGATCGTGAAGGTATGACACGTTTGGGAAACCGTTCAGCATACAAACGGAGTGCATCTCTTACAATTTGGCGACATTCCCCATAAACAAAAACCATATCTACTTTCTCCGCTATTGAATAACGCATTTCGGAAACTTGAGATGCACTTCGCTCGGCAAAGATTCTCATAAACGACTAATTATACTATGTACAGATGAAGCGTACAGCGTGATAGAATGTTTATTTCCATTCAACGACCCATAACAAGAGATTACGAGACAGAGATGAAGTAATAATAATATCAACAACCAGACACGGCAGTGTTCGACCATTTCCTCAAAGTAAATTCTTTTCCATCACAATTGGCTGAACCCTGACCACAAATGATCTTTCCAATAGGTCAGTGTATTCGTCTTGAAATACTCTATCAGAATGTAAGTAAAAAAACATACCGTTCCTCTTAAAAAACAGAGATGACCTTCATATCTGCTTGAGCCTCCACCTATCAAAAAACTAGTAACATTGGATGATCGACCTCGATACCAAATGATTTGGCCTGATGCATTTTTTGTTATCACCAATAGCAGCAAAGTTATTCAGGTGGCCGGTTTTAAGTGCCTCACCCTGTATAAATTCCAATATAGATTTTATATCCATGATAGATACTAATTACCAGTAATGTTAATAAACATTGATTATGGTTGAAAGTAACTGAAGCAAAATTCCTGTCGTCGATATTTATTACCAGTAATAAAATTAAAATTATCGTCATTAATAACGTTATTCGTAATCAAGACGAATTTCCATCACTCATAGTGGTTATTCGTAACCGAAAACTATTTCCGCCATCAGTAGTGGTTACTGGTGACCAGACAAATTTTAATCATTTGTAATAGTTATTCACAACCAAAGCCTTTATAATTATAATATTCGGAGCCACTGTGTATTGGAGCTTGTACCATTGTATGTTTTCCATCTATTGCTCCGATACATTTCGGAAAATTCCACTTATCATTAAAGTCGGCAGCTATTTTACACCAAGCTTCAGGAGTTATTGAGAAGAGAATCCTTTTTTCATAAATAATGGTGTTTCTACTTGTACATATTTCTGAAGTGCTTCATTCAAAGCTAAACCCATGTCAAGTACTAATCGAGATATAATCTGCCTCCGTACTTTAAAAAGGTACATGGATTGGCTAGTAGAAGAATCGCCTGTAGCTAACAACTGCAAAGTTATAGCACAGACGAGATATAAGAATAGACCTAACATCTTATGGGATTTGGTGTCCCACAAAAATCGTGCTGGTTTGAGCGCACCTCTACATAAAATTTTCCGATTTCAGAAATTATGTTTGACACCGTAATAACATGCAGCACATGCACACACGTGATTACATATAGCGATACATACATACATGTAGGAAGTCTTTGTTTTAAAGAGTACAACGATGCGCGTAGTAGCGAGTGAGACCCCTAGGTAGCGCTGTGGGCATACGAGAGGGGGCGCCGTTCGTTCTTTTCGTGCTTACGTTGTTCGTTCGTTCGTTGTCGAGAAGAAGTGATTCTTGTAACCGTCCCTCGACGATATCATTTATTTTTGTATCTTCCGTATTTCCGTTTTGTGAATAAACACATTTCTACATACATTATTGCTCCGGTTTCGCCAGGAAGGAATCGAATACTGAAATGGTACGGGGGCTTCTGACGCCCCCGAAGCATTGGACAGAAAATTATATTGCATGTTAGGTCTATTCTTATATCTCGTCCGCGTTTATAGCAAGACGTTCGTGTACTGGAAAAGCAGATCTATAATTTGTATCCCGCTTTGCTATTGTTGGTCCTATTAATAACAATATCATTTCAAATTCACTAGCTGACATTCGACAAAAGTTTGACCTTGAAAAGAAAACCACTTTGATCCTTCATCCTTAAATCAGCCAAGGATTCCGTAACACTATATTTTTGTCGATTTTTAAAGAATTTTCTCTGCCACCGACGTCGCGTATGCTTTTTCTTTTGAGTTAGCTGATGGATAACAATAAAACCAACACCCTAGTAGCATTTATGGTGGGTCAACGGTGACCAACAGTTGGGAGTTAGTTGGGATTTGGGCGGCAGATTTAGGGGATTCTTCCACCCCGGGATGGTGGAAGGATGCCCAGATGGATCCAAGAATAATAAAACATGTTGTCGTTGCTTGGAGAAGTCTGGAAGCCCCGAAAATCACACCCTCTCGCCTCCACGTGGTGCCGCCTGGGATCCTGTCGGGAGAATCGATTCCCGGTGGGATGCGAAAGAGAGGGTGACCTTTTTTTTTGTCGAATAAAATTACAAGCAGAGGGTTATCTGTACTAGGGACATCAAATGGGGATGGAGGCAACCGGGGAGGATCGTCAAGGATCGATCGTCGGAAATAAGGCTACGGAAGATCATCACGGACATTGTTGGCCGATTGCGGAAAATTACTGGACCAAAGGCAAGCGGAAGGGGGATACCGACTACAGGAGAAAGAAGAAGAAGGACGGGAAGAGGAAGCGGCCGAACGTGGAGGGGTGGTGCTGGAGAAGGGGTAAGCCATAATTACCCAAGTACACGCGTTTTAGCCGGAGTTTTAGCGACCCAAGGGAGCCTGAGAAAAGCACAACAGGGATACGTAACGGGAATGGAAAGAGTGGGACTAGTGTTTGTCCCGAAGCTCGATCCATGAGGACCTTACGTGAAGAGGGAGGGTGCAGGACGGGAGGTATCGGTGGCTCTCGTCCAGACACAAAGCTCCCTCTCAGTCCCCCCCTGAACCCGTGAGGGCACCCGGTTTCACCCACCGAGAACTCACGAGGGTGACGGGACAGGATGCGTCAGGTTTCCCGGCAGGAAGAGGGTAGAAACGCGGATCCGACCCGTACGTGCGGGGTGTTGGGATACGAGTCGGGAGGGTAAAAGCAGACAGGGGGCGTAAGCCTGCCGACGTGCTTCCCGAAGACCACTCGTGAAGAGGCAACGCGGGGGAAAAGATAGATGGGGAACCCTATCGACTCCAGCCGTATTTTTGCCTCTCAATCCCCGCTGTGGTCCCAGGACGACGGGAAAACTGGGATAGAAAACCAGTAACCCCCGCGTGGGGGGATCACAGTGACAGACACAGGATCCGCGGAGAACAACGGACCGGGTGGGTTCCGGGAAGTAGCCCGGGGGTGGCGAGGGCCCGGAACCCGAAGACCGTCCGTGGAGGGGGTGGGCAGATATATGTGTTCAAGGACGGGACACATAGGCCTGAATTCCCCCTTCGTTCTCGAACTAGTTGTAGATAGGCATCGGGGAGTCTGATCGCGGACGTCGACACGGGTTTGCGTACACCGAGCGCACATTCAAACACCAGCCTGTGGCGACGTTCCGTGGGCAAAGGACACCGATGCTGAGTAGCATACGGAACAGCGGACAAGGACGCGTGGTCACTGACTGGACCGGGAGGATCTTCGTCAAGATGCTACCGGAACAGAGGTAAGAGACGCACAACGCCAGGAGCGCTCATTCGGGCCCGAGGGAAGGGGGGCGATGGCCGTTCCAGGTATTAAACCCTTCGGGGGCCTGGTCGTGCCACTTTGAGTAAAATATAGCGCGTAGGGGCCCGAATGCGATTCTGGACAGCGGGGCGTATACTGGCGAACCGAGTCCCGGAAGCATGAAGAGCATGTTTTGCGGGACCACGGCCCAACGAGCCCCGCGGTCATCGTATTCCGGAAGGCAGTTCTCACGAACGAGGCGCCGGACGTAAGGTATGGCATTACCAAAAATAGGCCGCACGTGCCGGTAAACATTCGTGACCTCGGAACACATATG
>NW_015374244.1:1294-3523 GCF_001272555.1 Dufourea novaeangliae | reverse complement strand
AAAAAAGTTGGTCGGGTTGGAAAGCCGGGGGAAATTGCCTCCCCGGGTAACGCCCACCGCAGTCCCGGCTATTGTGGCGGGGGCTGTGTGAAAGCTACCGGCACTAGCAGCCACAGCTGGGCCTTGGGGGGGAAATCGCACTTCTCCTCTCCCGGGAGAAACGTGATACTAACTAACTAACTAGTTGGGATATGGTTAGTATTTTTGCGTACAAATTCCCAAAATATGGCCTACGACGCAAAAGTTATGACAATTTGCCAACGAATATCTAATGTTGGGCCTAAAATTATTATAGTTGGTTAATTAACAAGAAATTTTCAACGATAATACAATATTGGCCCAACCAAAGTTTGCCAACATTTAAATATCGTCTTAAAGGCGCCAGAAACGTTGCTACAACCAAAAAATTGTTATTATATTTCAAATTGATTTTTTTGTTTTCGATATTTATGAATATACTCACAATTTGTTACTGTCGCGCAACACGTTTGACGTTGTCCCTATGTTCCTAAGAATGAATAAAAGTAAACTGTTACCTTGGTTTTTCGAAAACAACAGTATTGAGCAACAAATGGAGGCTTGAAAGTCAACAATTGTTGTGCTCGGAGAAAATGCCAGGAAACCAATATTAAGAAAGTGACTTGTTAGAAGTGTAGTGTTAAGAAAGTGCAATAATGTAGAGTAATTTGGCACCTTGTTTTCTTCACTTTTTTGTGTGGTTTTGATAAAATAACAATTTGAAAACAGTGTTTATTTTTTCGTAAAATTAAGTATAAAACAATGAATTACTTTTTTGCATCCCAAAGCACTCCTTCACTTTTGATATAATTTTATCCTTGGACATTGCTTTATACAGGGTGTTCGACAACTAGTGGGAAAAAATTTAAGGGGTGATTCTTTGAGACAAAATAAGACGAAAATCAAGAATAACGAAATTGCGAAAAATGCTTCGTTTGTGAGTTATAAGCGTTTAAAAATTGACCCAAATCATGGCAATCCGCGCGCACGGAGTGTCAGCGGATCACGGTTCATCAGGGGCGTACAGTCACTTTACAGACTCAACGACGTGCAGGAAAAGTCGGTAGAACAGCTGTTTACTTACCCCGTAGAAGATGTCGATAACTTGTGCCCGCGGTATTTGAGTCGAATCCACCTGTATCGCATTAACTCTGATTACTCGATAAAATTCGCAAGAAATGTAAATATCTTCCTACGAATATTATCGAGTAGAGAGGGTTAACGCCCCTCTAGTTGTCACGTATCACAATTGTCCTGTCCACGAGTACCCATGAAATTAATCCGCACACGCACGTACACCACAGAAGTCCGCGAAAAGTGTCCACACACACTGAGCCATTGTCCCGCCCGCGAAAAATGTCCATACACACTGCGCGATTGTCCCGACCGCGAAAAATATTCACACACTGCGCGATTAAGTAGACCCGCGAGTTGTTCCTCCGTTGGGTTTAACACTCTATAGGTTACACAAAACTAATACTCAAAATAATTAATTTAAAACTATTTAACACTAACTTTTATATTAATTTTTAACACGCTATAGTTAATAAAGCTACAATATTTAATAAAACCTGCAATAATTAATTATTAAATAATGCTCGCAGTGCTCACGCGTGTTACTCACTCTAAGGTTCGGCAGACAGTGGTTGCGCAGCTGTCGCATGCGCGCATGCTCGCACGCAAACCCGCAGTTCCGCTCGCGCGTTACCAACCTATCCCTACTCTTTATTTCAATATCCAACACTTAACCTTTGAAATAAAAAATGTAACGCAATGAACTAAGGCTAGGTTTCAATTCCCAACCCTCTTACACATCTATCGTGTTTCGCTCGCGGTAACGCTTTAGTCAATATGTCGGCTGTCATATCCTCCGACTTCAGATACTCAATAATAATATCGCCATTTTAAATTGCCTCGCGAATAAAATGATGTCTTAAATCAATATGCTTTGTTCTTCGGCGATACATGGGATTTTCGGCTAATTTCTGTGCACCTAAGTTGTCATTATACAGGGTGTCCCAAAAATGTCCTCCGACCCGGAAATGTGGCACTCGGGGGGTGAATTGGAACAACTTTTTCCTTAGCAAAAATTTAAACTGAGGCTTCGTTTACGAGATATTAACGAAAAACCGCGACCAATCAGAGCGCGAGTTTGCCAGCCGAGTTCCCGCGCTAGCGGTGGCTACGCGCTACGCTTGTACTACGATGCTC
>NW_015374244.1:380-1078 GCF_001272555.1 Dufourea novaeangliae | reverse complement strand
GGTATGGCCCAGTTCGCAGGTGATCGCAGGTATACCTCACCTGCCGAAGTTAAGGGTTGAAACGTCAAGTGCGTCCTGGTTATTCCACAGAATACGTACTCGCTTCGCTGCACGACCACTAACACTGATCACCCGACACAATCACTTAATGTATTTTTAATCCAACGTGTTGTTACTACGTTAGGAAAATTCGTATCCCCTGAAAGGGCCGATTGGTTTCAATTTTTCAGATGTTTTACGTAACCAAACACTTGCACACCAACACCCGCATATCCGTTATTGTGTACGTACCACCATAAGATTCCGTAATACTCCCGTGAACTGAACATATCTGTCGCCCGATTGCTAACCGACTGACAGAATTTTTCCGAAAGGGCTTCCTCTAACCCCAAGTAGTTTCCCATCGTTACATTGTGAGTTCACTCTCACCACGACAAGATTTAGGTAAAACGAAACCAACAATTCTAAGATAACACGTGCTTTGCAGAAGTGCAAGGGAAGAACCGTCGCGCAGTTTCTCCAAGGCGCCGTAGCCCGTTAATCTATTGCCAGGGTACCCACTGCTTCGAGATAGAAAACAGACGTCACGTACATCGGCTTGAAAATGTCCGAAATGAGGATGCCCTGGCCGACCACCCTTGTAAAGACCAGAATGGAATTTTCGGTTCTTTATGGCTCAATTTCTTCGGCCTTTTTTT
>NW_015374244.1:0-365 GCF_001272555.1 Dufourea novaeangliae | reverse complement strand
TTTTTTTTTTTTTTTTTTTAGTATTCCGTCAAATATCTCGGAATTTATTAGAAATAAAAAAATTTCAGGAATAAAGCTATTATCCTATCGAGCGAAGCTTCGAACGATAAGCAATTAACGCATGCACTCGTTTAAAAACATCGTTCGGCACCGCGCGACGGAGGACAAGCTCGTTCATACAGTCATCCCCGAAATGTAAAGTCATTCAGGTATGAATGACACCAGCCGCTTACGGTCGACCGACGAAAGCGGCTTGCTACCTAAAACGGAGCGCGCCGCTGTTTATTCCTGAAATATTAAAAATGGACTTACTGTATGTTTTATGTGCATTGCACATTTTATTACCACTTCGATCTTACTCCAAG
>NW_015374243.1:26749-40969 GCF_001272555.1 Dufourea novaeangliae | reverse complement strand
AAACTAAATAGCTATTACTGTCAAAGCACAGCACAGCTCCAAATTTGAAAATATGCAATTTTTTCAAAAAATTATTTTTTTTCAAAAACTGGACGTGCTGAAGATCTATCAGAAAAGCTTATTGAAAATTTCAAAAATTTTTACGTTTGAACAGTGTTTTCAATTTTCTGAAGTGTCCGAATATTAAAGTAACGTAAAGTTAGACATTGTTTTGTTTGAAACAGAAAATATAATAAGTATTCCGAACTACATACTTAATATTGTTATTTTTGTAAACTAGACCCTTTGTAATAATATAATTTACAAGTCACTAATTTCTATCTTTATCACGAATAATGTTACAGTGCGACAAAGTGAAAGTTTTAAAGTGTCCGAATATTAAAGTAACTCACTGTATATATTCCCTTAAGGATTCGTTACTGCGAATCATAAGACCTGCTATTTTGCCTTGGAAATATGCTAATTTCCTACCAGACGCGTATCTTTTCTTTGGACACTTTAATAATTCTGCTACACTAGTGAATGCTTTGCCCTGAACACCTATTCTAGCTGAACCGGTTAATTTTGTCAGGACTATCGACAGATACTCCGGCTCCGTACTTCTCGATATTAGAACCAATCCGTTTCCTAGACTTTGCGCAAAAACCGATAAAGGTGGGTTCTCCCCATCGAAAGTAGGAATTGTAGACGTGGCGTACTGTATACCATTCCGCTTAGTCAGCTCTGCCGCGTAATTAGCCATGCAGACTGTCAAACTAGCTATATCTTTTAGGCTAGCTTTAGAACGATTAATTAATTACCTAACATTTCGTTCAGGCGTTTAGGAAAAAGAACGTTATAAACGTAAAACGAATAATTTCTACCTTTCGTGAAACTAGTGAACTTTAATTATTATTGCGATCGTTATCGGCTGAGTCGTATACTGTGACTCATTGCGCGATTCGCATAAAACAATTGTAGTTAATTAACTTTAAGAGGCCTGACCAGTGACTATTGGTATAAAATCGCTATTGCAAATATTCTCGTAATACTCCAGTCTTATTTTAACTACGTGCTTCCCTCAGGGACCTAACCGGAAAATGTGTATTTCTATCAAAGTAGACTAACAGGCAAGTCAGAAAACTGAGCAATATCGCATCGCTGTTACCAGTTTGTTACGAGCCAAGGACTACAGAGGCTTCCGGCTGTTATTATAGCCGAGTATTGATTATTCGAATTGTTGTTAGTCGTGGATAGGCTGATGCTTATTTCATCACAGGGGTATCACTAGGAAGTTGGTAAGTTTTCGTGGATAGGCCAATGCTTATTTCATCACAGCGGTACCGCTAGGAATGTTAGTTGGTCTCGTAACTTGAAGTTAAAGTCGGTACACCTCGAGCGGTAAAGATGTACCTTTGTGGGTTGTATTGCTAACTAGCAAGGCAACTGCCGACTTCTTCTGTAGGTTAAGGTTTGAATGAATCTACACCAAATTACAAATGAACTTTACAACAAGTATATATTCAAAATGAAAAGGACGTTACAATTGTTCTGTGTATGTGTTCGAATATCGAGAAGCCAAGCCCTGGCTTGACTCTGAATTGTAATTGTACTGTTCTACTCGGTTTTGACGCATTGAGAAATGCGGGGGCCAGTTCTATGGAGAGATACGGAAATGCCTAACAGTAGACTAAAATGCTGTACGGTTTAATAACTGCGTAAAGGGGCCTCGTACCCGATCTTGCTCGAATTCTCCCCGTTAAATCTGTACTTAACGTAGTTGCCTCGATCTAAATTCACGTACACTTTGCTCAAGACTAACACGTGGAAGTTGGATTCTTTACATTCATTAGCCATTGTCATCGTTTATAGTCCGTGATAATATTGAATTTCTTTTCATATACATAGATATGGACGATACTGTTTCGTCCTCCATACTATCGCAAACAGCTTCTTGTCTGTAGTGGAATAATTTCTCTCGGCCTTGTTCAAAGTTCTCCATGCAAAAGAAATTGGTCGATTTGAGCCGATGGGTCCTTAGGATAGTAAGGTGCCTATAGCGTGTTTACTTGCGTCCGTAGTAAGATTGAACGGTTTCGAAAAGTTCAGGTATGCTAATATAGCCGGATTGCTTATTATAGTCTTTAATTCTGCAAATGTGAATTCTTCATTCGCTGACCAATGCCATACACCGGAATCTTTTAATAAATTTTTTAAAGGTTGAGCCTTTTTTTGAAAAATTTTTTATTAATTTTCTAAAATATCCTATTAGTCCGAGGAATTGTTTAACTTCTTTCTTGTTTTTGAGTTTAGGATATTTTTAATTTTCTTAACATTTACCGGATTCGGTTTGACTCTTTTTTTAAAAATAATGTGACCTAGGTAGGTTAATTCTGTTTCTAACGATTCACATTTATCAGGTTGAAGCCGAAGTCCTACGTCTCTTAATCTTTGAAAAACGTGTTTTTCATTTTCGTTGTTCCTTTCAAATCCCGACCGTATGTAACTATATCGTCCACATACATGAAACAACAAACTCCAATTAAACCTTTCAATCTGCTATTCATAATTCATGGTTCTTTGAAATGTAGGAGGAGCATTTTTTAAATCAAAGTGCATTCTATTAAATTCGAAATGTCCATCGGGAGTTGAAAAAACTGTTTTCTTCTTATCCTTTTCTTCGACCTCAATCTGGTGGAATCCAGAAGCCAAATCGAAAGCGTGAAAGTATCGAGCCTCTCCCAAATTATCTAGAATTTTTTCAGTGTTAGGTAAGAGGTGTGCATCTAAAGCGGTTGTTCCGTTTAGTTTGCGGTAGTCTATGACTATTCTCCACTTTTGTTTTCCGGATGCATCTATTTTCATAGGACCTACCTATAATGATGCATTATAGGGCGAAGAACTTTGTCTCTGATTTGTCTATTTATCTCTTCTTGATGAGCCTTTGGATATCGATATTGCGTAGTGTGAATAGGAACTGCATCGGTCAAATGAATGGAGTGTTTTGCTAACTGCGTCGAAGGAGATGAATCACCAGATAAAACAAAAATGTCATGAAATTTCCAAATGATATCCCAGAGTTCTTTACCTTCTTTCAGATGTTGTAGTTTGACATTTCTTCTCTATCTTTAGTTAACTTGATTAAATTTGGATGAGAAATGTCTGCTTCAGGTATTTTGGATGCGATTAAATTATTCACCGGTGATGCATGTTTCGAGATTAATTCTGCAGATAAAAGGGTTTTTCCGTCATTTACATTAATCAGTCATATTCATTGAAGGAAATTTTTGCACACCCGTTTTATGTCCCGGTGACCGGTAGTGCGTATAAATATTCGTTATCTCCGGTCGTCAACAGATGATTAGGTTTATTCGTTTCGGGTGTCTAGTTATCTAGGTTATGTATATGTTTAATCGACACAGGTAAAGCAGGCACAGGTTAAGCAGGCCATACACTGTGACGTTCACCTCGAGGCCTGGTCTCATGAGGTCGTCTCACGTTAGTAGAGTTGGGTTTCTTTTAATCTGTAGCGTAATGTGCGTGAATGAAAAGGCTGAGAAAGAGTCACCGAGGGTGAGGCGTGCGGAATGCGACGAGAATGAGCGACAGCAAAATGTATATGTATCTAGTATTAATTTTCACTGAAATATTTCAGTTTAGTTTAGAATTATCCATGAAAGTGCCGTTCTTTGAAACCTAGTATCCTACAGTAGTACGTACAACTTCCAAGCAATGAAATATCATGTATACGCGAAAAAACGTTGCAATTGTTAGGTATAACAGTAGATATGTGTATTGAAGAGGCAAAACTACCATGTAACGAAAGAAAACGGTCTCACAGCATTAGTTGACTGGCAGAAATAAAGATCCATGTAGGATTTGGTCTTCATGTCTGAGAAGTATAGGAATTGTTTTATACGTGTAGCAGACCTTTACTGTTTTGGCGTTTTCTTGCACTTTTGCCTACCAGGTCATAGCATCTGCATGGCAGAGGTTCAGGGTAAGTTCGAATTACGTCGCAGTCTTCCCAAGTGCTTGAAGGAGAAACTTCTCTGTTTTGGGAAAGCCTCGAAAAAAAGACATGTTTTCTCGAGTAACCTTGGGAAGACGGTGGAAACGGGCAGAACATCGTCAACCGTCGAACCGTTAACAGCGTTCGATACGTCATAGTTTCATTACTATTTGATTGTTTATTTTTATCAGCTGTCTTGGTTTTGTTATAGTTTTGTTATTGTTTGTTATTCTTTCGTTCTTGTTTTTCTTTAACACTAGGTTTACGGACATTTCTTGTATACCTATCTCTACGGACACGCGCCAAATTGACGCGTGAACGAAGTCGCATATTTTCCTTAAAAAAAACAACTTATATTATTTAAAAACGTCTTATAAATGAACGTAACGTGAACGTTATGAATGCAACGTGGTGGGAGAGAGAATTTATATGCGTGAAAGTATCTACGTGTGGTGGGGAAGTACAATCTCGCATGGCCATATGCTTAGCACTAGGTTTACGGACATTTCTTGTATACCTATCTCTACGGACACGCGTCAAATTGACACGTGTACGAAATCGCATATTTTCGTTCATATTTATTGCTGAAGTAATGCTTTCATGAATCGAGCTCGTTTACTAGGATTAATACCTACTCAATTTACGATTGCGTCAAATTGACGACACCCGTAGAGATAGGTATACCATATAGAGAATTCCGAGATTAAAAAGCTTAGAAGAAAATGAATTGGGATATATATTTGTCTCGTTAAAACAATAAAAGTCAGCATAAATGATAGGAGAGAAATCTAAACGGTTTCGGTCATTTTCCTTGTAAAGTTCAGATTGCGTCAAAATGACGCGTCCCGTAAACCTAGTGTTAAATAAATTTTATTCGTGTTAGTTGTGGTGCACAGTTACTTTGAAAACACACCCGTGGCTATCCTAAATACGTAACATTATTTTTACAGTGCAAGAAAAATTAAAAATATTCTCCTTTTGTAAATTTGACTCCAGGAGAAAGTCTAAATAAAACTTGAAAATACACTGGGCGTCAAAATTAAGGGACCACTAAAATTTGCCGAAAATATGGGTCATTTTCAAATGACTATATCTCCGCGAAAAATAGTTATAAAAAATATTGTATACGATCATTTTGTTGCCTGAAGTTTCCAGTTTTCGAATCGGGAATTCAAAAATTATTTGCATGTAGTTTGTTCCTTTTTTTTAAGATGAAGCATTGCAAGCGATTGTTAAAAAATGTTGGTCAACTTTGAGAGGATGCGTAGGCCAAATACAATTTTTTCTGGTAATCCCAATAGAATACTCTTCGAGAGCAAACTTTTCTCTTTAATTTTTTGTTTTTTATTTTTTTGTTTTTTAATTTTGTTGTATAATTTTTATTGGCTGAGTTATTCGTCATCATATGAGAAAAGGCACTTTCCAATTTGAGCGCTAGTAACTTACGAACGCATGATCGTATAGAAAATTCCGAAAGAATTCTGGAAAGCTGAGAAATTTCTCTTTATAGGCCTTCAGTTGCCAATTTGTTGAAATTTTTTTTCGTCGTATACAGTCCATTTCAAAATAACGTAAAATATTGCATAATTACCATTTTTTACAAAACACGATGCCATTTTAACAAAAATTGTGGAATCTTCCAGGTGTCTACGTTTTTTTAAAGTTAAAAGTACACGTAACGCCTGTGCCAAAGGCCGAACTGATACGATTTTTTTTACCCTGTGCCCTCGATAGTGAAACTTGCGATATGGTCTGAAAAATTGGTGAATGACTCTTTTGCGGTACGTTTCCTCTTTCAAACGAGTTCGCAGCGTTTGAACTGTTATGGTCTGATTTTTTTTAGTTTCACTTTATTTTAGAAGAAAGGAGAGATTTCAGAAATTTAGCAAACACATTTCTAGCCAATCTCTTCGCAACGACAAACAGTGCACAATGCGAAGTGATGAGAGAGTGCAGATGCTGTGTACATCCTATCCTTCCTTAGTTATTGTGATAGATGCACTCTTTTTTTTACTGAACTTAATTTGCTATTTCTTTTTACCGAACTTCTTCCTTTCCATTGCATCTCCTCGCCGTGTAATGAGATGAGTACTCTGGCATCTGCCATCGAGACGGTGCGCAGTACTAACGTTACAAGCTGTTATAACGTGACCGTTCTGCTCGGGTAGACTCGAAAAACCCGATGTTCATTGTACTATGGACGATATTAATTAAGTCATATACTATTGTAGTCGACGAAATCAGATTATGGGTGTTCCTAGAATAAGCATTTGTAGCCGATGCACGTGATCTCTGTTTCCTATCTCGAAGCAGTAGGTACCCTGGCAATAAATTAACGGGCTACGCGCCTTGGTGAGACTGTGCGACGGTACTTTCCTTGACTTCTGCGAAGCACGTGTTATCCTAGAACCGTTGGTTTCTTTTTACCTAAATCTTGTCGTGGTGGGAGCCACGAAAAGTAAAGGAAGCCCTTTCCGAAAAATTCTGTCAGTCGGTTAGCAATCGGGCGACAGAGATGTTCAGTTCACGGAAGTATTACGCAATGTTCTGGTGGTATGTACCAAATGACGGATATGCGGGTGCTGCTGTGCAAGTATTTGGCTACGTAAAACATCTGATAAATTGAAAACAATCGACCATTTCCGGGGCCACGAATTTTCTTAACGTAGGAACAACACGTTGGATTAAAAATACATTAAGTGATTGTGTCGGGTGATCAGTGTTAGTGGTCATGCAGTGAAGTGAGTACGTATTCGGTGGAATAACCCGGACGCACTTGACGTTCCAACCCTTAACTTCGGCTGGCGAGGTATACCTGCGATCACCTGCGAACTGGGCGATACCCTGCCATTAACCGTTTCGGCAGTCGATGACCAGGATCGGTTCAGTGACCTAGTGACACATTCTAATCAATTTATTGCTGATTATTATTTTTTTAATTTAACGCAAGCTATGACGTATTTCCGGCGATAATTCTGCAAGTTTCTGTACCTAAATTTTTTTTCGGGCTTTTTGAAGAAACAGATTCATTATCAGTAACGTTGTTGCCCCTTCTTAAACTACGAATTTTTATACCAATACCGAGTTGCGATCAGTTCTCGTTCATTCTCTGTTAAATTATCTTTTCATTCACATGCTTTTGAAAAGGAAATTTACAAATTCGTTAAAAGAAATTTACAAAAAAGTAAATGTGCATTCGTCTTTTTACATTACACATAATTTGCCTACATTTACGTTTCGTTCATTAATGTCTTTCAATAAGAAACGACAGATGATAAAAAGTTTGATTTTATTTGTTACGTATTTTTTATTTGCTATTATACGCAGTTTCCTGCGATGCATGCTGACCTACTTGTTTGGAGCTTTCTAATACGAGCGTACGGCGTAGCCACCGCTAGCGCGGGAACTCACCTGGCAAACTCGCGCTCTGATTGGTCGCGGTGTTACGTTAATATCTCGGTAACGAAGCCTCAGATTACATTGTTGCCAAGGAAAAAGTTGTTCCAATTCACCCCCGAATGCCCCATTTCCGGGTCGGAGGACATTTTTGGGACACCCTGTACTGTTACGCCTTGGCGTTCCGCCATACTGAATTTTCCTTCATTAAAATCTAATTTACATGCATGCTTTTGAAGAAAATTATTGCCCAAAATACAATCTTCCAACATGTCAATTATCAAAAATTCTTCCTCTGTCGTAAAATTTCCTATTGTTACTGGAAAACGTTGTTTTCCGTAAATAGATAATTTTTCTCCGGTTATAGAAAATATATTTGTTATTCCTGTACCCGCCGCGCTCAGTTTACTTTTCGGACAAAACTTATTTGTTTTCAGTAAACTCATATAAGAGGCCGTGTCAAGAATTATCTTACTCTTCTTTCCATTGATGAATCCTTTTATGTTCATCGAATCTTCTAGATTAATTCTTCCCACAACGGGGTCAGAATATTGTGAAGTCGGCGGTTCCCCCTTTACGTCGATTTCTTTTCGTTATCCTTCTTATTATTTATTTGTTCTTTCTTTGGTATCCTACAGTCTTTCCGGAAATGTCCAATCTTTCCGCAATTCCAACATTCCGATCGTTTGTCTGTCTTCTTTTGAAGTCCATCTCTTTTTGAAGTAGAATACCAGCTTGATTCTCGAGGAACATCTCTTCGAAGTGTATTTTCCTCGAAATTAGTAAAAGGTTTTAATATTTCTGTTTTTATTGGAATTTCTGATATATTTTGTACAGCTTCGATCTCTAAGGCCCTAATAATGGCTGTCTTTAGAGATGTAAAACCGCTAAGTCTCAATGTCCGTTTCATTTCTTCATTACTTAACGCAGAAATGAATTGAGAAGTTGCAAGTTTATCCTGTATTGCTACAGGACAATCGTAAAAAGCAGCATACACCAGTATCTATTTCTGCGGGTAAATCCGAAATGAACTCCCCTCTGTTGTTTGTAATTTTGAAAAGTTACGTAATTCAAAAATTTGTAAAATTTTTCTTTGCGTATCGGAACTCTAACGTTGAAACTATGGTTTCGAAGTTACGTAAATCTTCGGCAGAGAGAGAAGTTAATATACTCCGTGCCGACCCCTCTAAACAAGAAACCAATGTTAAAGCTTTCTTTAGTCCATCCCAAGTATTAACACAAACCACTGTATTAAATTGAATTATATAATCTACCCAAGAAGATTTTCCATTATATACAGGTGGTTTTACAACGTATCCTAATTCAAATACGTTTCGTGATTCGTTGTTAATTCTTTGAAGAGATGTCGACTGTGGAGTTACGTTAGTGGGAATCGCAGGTTCAATAGGAGTATTATTAGAGGACCTGCGATTATAGCAGTATTATGAGAAGGATGATAGTCCAGCAAAGGCTTGGGATGGCAGATAGTATGGATGAGAACTCCAACGGTTTGGTAAGCGCAAACTTGATCCGCTCGCATGTGTACGGAGTTCAGTGGGCGGTGCAACGGTTTACGAACCAGCACGTGTACCTCACTGGGGAAGTTGGGTTCTCTTCAGAAAATGCTCGACATAGTGGAAGAGAGGAGGGCCCGCCCCCAGGAACCGGTATGCGAGATTGACGCACTGGCCACTGACTTGTCGGGAAGACTTCCTGAATGTGACCCAGCGACAGGAGACTCGCATTGGCAGATCGTACTGCGCCGAGTCCTTGAAGTCGCTGAATATATCCTAGATCCATTAGAATAAAGTTCTATCGAGGATCAACATATTTTAAAGGAAATTTGGAAATTTGGTATATAGAATTGTACATAATTGCAGAAACTTGCAGGATGAAATCCGACGTCTTCGCCCAACAAGAGGACGCTTCGTCGTAGAAGACGAAGACAAAAGAATTGTTTACTGGATATGGAATCTTTCCTTTTTCGTGAGACCGGCGGATGTAGTGTCATTCTCTTGTGGGAGGATGACCCCTCACCCAGAGTTCCTCATCGCATAGTTAAAGTATTCTGGTGTCGGTTTACGAACTGGTGGATGTTCGTTCCCGTAGAGAATTCGTCTGAGAGGTCCTCAAGACAGAAAGACACAAGCCTCAAGAGTCAAGGGGACAGGGCGAGGAATGATCGGACATCCTCGAAGAGAAATTTACCTGAATTTCTCCAGAAGTTACCAGCGTCTTACTCAAGGTTTTTACGTGTTTTTCCCTTGAGTCGTTGAACAAATGTCAAGACGTTAGCTGTCTGAAAAAGGCCACGTAGGTATGAATTTATTTGACACCTTTTTTTCAGACCGGAGTACAGATCCAGAAGATTGAAGTTGACGCAGTCGGGACGACTGTTTGTCGAGGGAGGGGGGTAATGTTGTGACGTTTTAAACCGCGAAGCTGGCTTCGTGTTATAACTGAAGATGCCACCGACTTCGAGAATCGATTGTAGATCGGTCAGTCGTTTCGCTGACAACCGCCAGTATATAAAAAAAGAGAGTCTCTGACGTGACATGAAAGAGAACAGACGTACCATAATTAAGTTGTACATATTTGTATATAATTAACGTTGTACAGTTGTACAGTTGTAAATAAACATTGTGTTGTATTGTGTTCGATAATAAAACTGTAATGTCGCGTGGCGGAACGCCAAGGCGTAACAATACAATACTACTGTAGCGGACCAGGACTCGGGTTCTATTAATGAAAACACCCATTATGCGAGCCCCTTCATTGCGCTTTATTCAAACTTGTTTCTCTAACTTATCGTACATGGTCACCTCAGTCGACTAACAACAGATCTCGTTCTTCTTGCCCCACTTCACGCACTCAGTCATACCAACTCTCATTCATTTCCATTTATCCCTACACTCTTCGTCAGTCGTGCCACATTCACTCCCTCACCAGTAACTAAGTTACGCTGCTTTATACATTTTATATATAATAAAAAAAAATAAACATTGAAATATCTATGAGGCACATAACATTTGATATAATCTACTATACTTAATACTGATTCTTATTTGTACTTGATATTTACTATATAATATGCTTGTGTTTTAACTACACGTAATATCCTACGTTGTCGTTAAAGCGAACGGGACGGTTAATTTGCCTACCCGACCGCGATGCCAGTGGCTTCGCAGTAGGCTGCTTCTTTGGTATCGTTGTTTCCCGCTCTGTATCAGTCTCATTATCTATTGTTCCAGGTGTTACGCAGTCACGACTCTCAGGTACTAGCATGTAGGCCGGTTTAATCCTATCCGTTGAGATGCTTGCTGTTCTATCCTTAAACTCCAGCATGAAGTATTTCCCTTTTCTCTCCAAGACTTTAAAGGGCCCCTCGTATACTGGTTCCATTGGTTTCCTCGTTGCATCAACCCTTAGGAAAACGTGAGAGCACGTGTTCAGATCCTTGTGTACGAACACCTTGGGCCCAGGTCCATGGTTTCTGGTCACCGGTTTGAACAGCTCCATTTGCTTCTGTAATCTGTAAAGAAAACTTTCCGGTGTCGTGGTTATTTTCGGGTTATCAAAAAATTCACCCGGTAACTTGATCGTTTTTCCATAGACCATCTGTGCTATGGAATGTCCTGAGTCCTCTTTTACAGCTGTTCGCAATCCTAAAAGGACTGTTGGTATGGAGTTCGTCCATTTATTTGTGTTGTGTGCCCGGACGGCTGCCTTCAAGGTCCGGTGCAATCTCTCGATTTTCCCATTACTCTGCGGGTGGTACGCTGTTGTGTGTTGTATCTTTACTCCGCAGATATTTGCTAATGTTCGGAACAACTCCGAAGTGAATTGCACTCCCCGATCTGTAATCACCTGGTACGGTACACCAAATCGTATAATCCAATTTTCGTAGAATGCCTTTGCAACGGTTTCTGCCGTTATGTTCCGTAAAGGCACTACCTCCATCCAACTGGTGTAACGGTCTATGCAGGTTAGACAATAGGCACAATCATTCGATGGTGGATACGGTCCTATTAAATCAATATGTACCACGCTGAAACGCTCGTCCGGTTATTTGTAAGTTCCTAACTCTGTTTTTGTATGCCTATTTATTTTGTTCTTCTGGCAATTTATACAGGCGCGCGTCCATTTTTGGACGTCCCTCTTGATATCTGTCCAGACGAATCTAGATGTTATTTCTTTCATTATTGACTTGATTCGCGGATGAGCGAGTCCGTGTATTTGCTGTAGAAGTTCTTCTCTGCACTGCTTGGGTATAAATGGTCTGATCTTTGTGGTCGACGTGTCACACCACAAGTCTTTTCCTGAAGGTAATTGTTTGAACTTGTATTCGGTCGACCGATTCTAGTCGGCTCATCATGCGAAGTCCGTGTATGTTTGTGTCGCGGCGTAGGGCGGACGGGGGCATCCGCGTTCCACCTGCCGCCGTGACCGTGAGCGTCGACCAAAAATCAACATCGCGTCGCGTCAAGTTCATTTCGATCGCCCGACATCAACGCAGTTCGCATTGTTCGCTTCGACCGCGATCACGTCGTCAGCCGTTAGAGCCGCTTCTTGCGCTTCACTAACAATTTCCGAGAGTCGTGCCGCGAAAACCCACCGTTTTCCGCGCTGTCGATAACAAGGAGAGAAACCCGTCGTTTCTCTCCTGAATTCATGCGTCGCGAAACCCGTCGTTTCCGAGCCGTCGTGACCTCGTCTTATTTCCCGATCCCTTTTCCTTCATCATCCACTTCCCCTCAAGTGGTACTGCGATGATGAAAGCCACTCTTTACTGAGTGATCTCCTCCGGGTCTGAGCAGCCCTTGAAATTTCTACATAATTTCGTCTGCACCTTTGTCCGTGTATCGTCTTTCTTTGTCTCCGTGAAACGCCGGATTTACGACCCGCGCGTCCGCATTCAAAACGCGCGTTATTGTCTCTCACTGTGCGTCCCCATCGGGCCGGTCCCGGCAACCTGGTCGGAACGCGGTGAACCTCCGCGATTCGAACGAAACAGTAATGGATATTGCTTGAAGTTGAGCGATTTATTGTGAGCTCGCAAGTTGTCCAACTCTTCGTCATTTTTTTGCTCTCTGGCAATTCTATCGTAGTCAATTACGGAGGCGCTAACTTCTGCGCTAAATCCTTGAGAGATTATCCGCCACGATATTTTCGGAACCTTTGATGTGGTATATGTTGGTAGTAAATTGTGATATATATTGTAGCTATCTAAGTTGCCTCGGAGACGCCTTGTCATTCTTCTGCCTAAAAGCGAAGGTTAATGGTTTGTGATCAGTTATGATTTTAAAATCACGACCTTCCAGCAAATACTTGAAATGTTTGATAGCCAGGTAAATGCTTAATAATTCCCGGTCGTATATACTGTACTGCTTTTGAGTCTCATTCAATTTTTTTGAGTAAAAAGCTATTGGCTTCCAGGCTTCATTTTCAAGTTGTTGTAGGACAGCGCCAATGGCCCAATCGGAAGCGTCTGTACTGAGTGACAGAGGTAATTCCGGATCAGGATAGCCTAGTAATGCCACATCTGCCAGTTCTTTCTTGCATTCCTCGAATTTTCTTATCGCTTCATCTGTGCATTGGATTTTTCTCCTATCTTTCTTCTTGGAGCCACGTAGATACTCGTGCAAGACTGCTTGGTTACTTGCGGCGTTTTTCAAAAACGGTCGATAAAAATTTATCATACCGAGGACAGTTCTCAATTCGTGGTCTATGTCTGGCAACCTGTAATTCAATATTACCTCCACCCGTTCGGGTATAGGGGCTGATCCCTCGAACGTAATTAAATATCCCAAAAATTTCAGCTGTTTAACTTCCATGATTGACTTTGACATATTTAGTCGTAGTCCATACCTATTCAACCTTTTAAAAATTACTTTTAAATGATTTCGGTGTTCTTCCTCTGATGTGGATGCGATCAAAATATCATCCAGATATGGAAAAGTGAAGTCCAATCCCTGTAATACCTGGTGTATGAACCTCTGGAACGTAGATGGTGCGTTTTTCAGGCCAAAACTCATTACGTTGTTGAATTCAAACAACCCCAAAGGCGTAATTATTGCAGCTTTTGCTTTCTCCTCTACCGCTATGGGTATCTGAAAATATGCCTTAAAAAGATCGATTTTCGAAAATATTGTTTTACCCTTCAAAATGTGATTAAAATCGTTGATCCTGGGAATAGGGTATCTTTCTGGGATGGTTATGGCGTTCAGCTTCCTATAATCACCGCAAGGGCGAATGGTCCCATCTTTTTTCGTTACTATATGCAGCGGGCTTGCCCACTGAGAGTTCGATCGCCTGATGATGTCGTGGTCCAACATGTACTGAAATTCTTGTTTCGCCAGTTCCAGCTTCTTCGGGTCTAGCTGTCTTGCTTTCGAATACACGGGCCGTCCTTCTGTGATTATCTGGTGTTTGACGTCATGCTTGACGCCAGCTATTAACAGAGTTGGTTTTGTAATTTGTGGATACTGGGCTAATATGTCGTAATATTTTGACGTTTTGTCCATTGAGCTAATTGTAGAGCTGTTAGTGATGGATGTAACTTCTCCCTTAATTGCGAGGTTTGTTACACCATCAATTAACTTCCTATTATTGATGTCAATTATCAACTTGAATTTATTCAGGAAAACTGCTCCTATTATGCCTCTTGTTATTCCACCTATTATGAACGGCCATTGCATCGTTCTGCGGAGTCCCATGTCCACCGTCAACATCTTAATCCCATAGGTAGGAATTTCTGTGCCATTTGCAGCATACAGTTTAAACTCGCCTTTCACTCTGTCATTTTTCGTAGCTGGAATCAAACTAACATCTAC